>NC_041339.1:37082816-37092816 GCF_004354835.1 Perca flavescens | reverse complement strand
TCCTCTTTATACTGACTTTTATTTTTCTACCAAACATTATTCGTGCTGGTTAAGGGGGGTACATGGGTCAGTCTAACTCTTATCAGTTCAATGTTCTAAGCACAAATGGACATTTGGAAAAACAGAAAAATGGGTTAAAATGTCAAATTTTTCACTTTTTTTCCCGCCTCGACAAAATAAAAAGTCGGATCTTTAAACAGTTTTTCCAATTTTCTGTTTTTAATTCAGAGGATGAGAAATTTAGAAAATTACAAAATTGCATCTGAGCTCCAATTCTTCATAATACCGCAATTTGTCCCTTCAGAAGAACGTGATTATGCGATCGCATAATTCGACGCATAATCAGCCAAAGTGAGCATTTTTTCAAATACACTGCATAAATTGCCGATTTCTGCGCAAAACATGCGGGGCTTGCATGATTTAATAACCCCCCGCATTTTCGTTGCAAAGAAGTCCCATAATATATCTTAGCAGAAAGTTGAAAAATGTTGCGTTTACTTCACACAAGAGCAGCAGTTTTCCCCTGTTGCCATGGCAATGTTATGAAGTGATGTAATTACGTGACGTGAACATCATCGAAAAGCAGGTTGTTTTTGCAAGTTTCCGCAATTTCAGGGCATAAAATTGCATAACTATCATATATAGCATATTTCATCGAATTCTTTTGGAAAACTTCAATCACAAAAAAACTATTTTTCTGGAAGGACTGTGCCATGGTATTCTCTTCTTCTCCTTTGCAGAATATGCAGGTCATTAACTGCATATGGACCAAAAAACAAAAAACTGACTTTGGGGTCAGAGGTTTTTGCAACTGATGGTTTCGACTGGGTGGCGGGGCATAGCTAGGGGGAACATATACAAATACAGTATATGGTTATATAGAGTTCATGGTTATATAGAGTTCATGGTTGTATACAGTCTATGGTTATATACAGTCTATGGGCGGAACGAGGGAGAGAATACCATGGCAGTATTTAATAATTGGAGCTCAGACGCAATTTTGTAATTTTCAAAATTTTTGATCCTTTGAATAAAAAACTGAAAATTGGAAAAACTGTTTAAAGATCCGATTTTTTAACTTTTCAAGGTGGAAAAAAATGAAAATTGGATATTTGAACCCATTTTTCTGTTTGGGCTTATAGAAAATTGAACTGATACGCGTTACACTGACCTACATGGCTTAAAAACACTGTTCAAAGGGGGAACAGTATTGAAAAACCACTGTAATAAGAGATGTACATACATTTGGGGTCAGAAAGAAACTCTGCTGAATGTGAAACAAATGGAGCGTAAAATGATGCGTTCACTGTGAATTTATAGTTGGATATTTTAGCTTTTTTTGTGTCCGAGGCTCCAGGACTCACATGTTGGAGGTCTGAACTGCTACCTCATGAAAAAAACATTTTTTTGGTTTGTTATAAATGTAAATAATTCAAAAATAAAGTCAGTTTTGTCATCGACATTATATAGACTCTGGTCTTCTTCAGTTGTTCCCCAACAGCTTCATGTTGCTCTGCTTCCCCCTAGAGGCTGCAGCGTGAATTACACCACACAAAAACAACACCACCTCACAGATACTCATGATGCATGCAGCTTTAACCCTTTGTCTGTGTTGTCCTCCGGGGTCAAAATTAACACTCTTTTAGACCCCTTTTTTACGTTTTTTGTCACTTTTTTCAATGTTTTTGTCACTTTTTACCATTAACACCAGTATTTTCACCACTGGACCTATTTATTTACACTAGTTTTACACTTATATTTTGGAATTCATGGTCAATAAACCTCATATGAAATTTTCTAATTTTTGTGTAAGAAAAAAGCAGAAATGATTTGGACTAATGGTTCAGATCAGAGGAACGGAGGTAATGGATAATCACAGATATGTCAAAGTTTAGTCAGGATAATGTTATGAAAATGAATACAGCACCCACAATTCAATGAAAGTAGAGATCTGATCCTTAATTTCCTTTGTGAAGATTATCTTATGGAACCATCTGTGTTATTTTGGGGCAATTTGGTTGAAAGAAACCCAAATTTATGATATAAAAACTTTGAAAATGGGTCAAATTTGACCCAAAGACAACAGGAGGGATAATTTAACTCCATTTAAAGCACCGACTGACTTGGTGCAAACCAGGACCATGCACTTTTCTTTTTAAATTAGCCCTCCTGATGTCCTCGGGGTCAAATCTGACCCATTTTCAAAAAGTTTCTATATCAGAAATTGTGGGTTTCTTTCAATCAAATTGTCAAAAATAAATAACATGGATGGGTCCCTACAACGCTCTTCACAAATAAAATAAATGTTTTTTTTTTCACTTTTATAGCATTTTAAGAAAAAGCGCTGAAAAAAATCAGCAAAAATATAAAAAAAGTGACTAAAACGTCAAAACATTTCCAAAACATCAGAAAAAGTGACAAAAGTGTCAAAAAAGACGACCAAAACATCAAAAAAAGTCAAACCTTTTACACAAAAAAAAAGCAATGTTGCGTGGCCGGGTTGGATCGGTGGTGTAAGCGGGTGCGCATGCATGTAACTTTCGGCGCAGAGGTTCTGGGGTTCGGGTCCGACCTGTGGCGGTTTCCTGCATGTCTTCCCCCCCTCAATTCAATTTCAATTCAATTAAATTTTATTTATAGTATCAATTCATAACAACATTTGCGGGGCGAATGATCGAATTTTCATTGCAAAAAAAGTCCCATAATATACAGTACAGGCGTGGCTATACGATGTCCTTTTTGTACTTAATCAAGGATAATCAAGGATTTTTGCCCCGCAACAATCACAAAAAAAAATATTTCTGGAAGGACTGATAATCAAGACGCATACTCGCTTTTTAGCCTGTTTATCAACAACGTTTTGGCCTCCATTGACTTACATTACCTTGTGATTGTGTGTGAATTGATGCCGTAGCGAGTAGTATGAAAGGGAGAAAATCTACGTAAGGAGGTTGGTCGGGGGGGAGGATGGGTCAAACAACACAGGACTTTCACCCAGGAGACCGGGGATTGGGTCCCGCGTGTCACGTTTCCTAAACCAAACCGTAGCCTCACGATAACACGCAACGTGGCTTTAGAAAGTGGCGTGTACGTTTACGCTGTGATGTTGCAAACTGCCATCCGCTGTATACAGCGTGAACATACACGCTGATAGCTCAAAATGCCTCCAGATAACACGCCACTTGGCTTTAGGAAAGTGGGCGTGTATGTTTCTGAAGTCTTGATGTCATGTTGTCTTTTTCCTAAACTTAACTGTCGTCCCTGCAGCTGCATCCCGTCCACTAGTGGTGTGAGATACGATACCGAGGAAGGAGCACGAGTTTCCTGGGTGAAAGTATTACAATTATATTATTAGAGTAACTTCTGGCCATAGCTGTATCCCTTCTATCCATAAACCCAGTAAGTTATAACAGCAAAACATGGCAATGATAATAAATGTCCCGTGTCACGTTTCCTAAACCCAACCGTTGCTTTCTTACCCTAAACCCAACCTGTACGCTGTAAACGGTGCTCAAAATGCATACAGATAACACACCACTTGGCTTTAGAAAGTGGCGTGTATGTTTATGTGATAACATGCGACTTGTAGAAAATGGCGTGTATGTTTACATCCGCTGTACACAGCGTAGACATACACGCGGATAGCTCAAAATACGTACAGACAACACGCCACTTAGGCTTAAGACAGTGGGCGTGTATGTTTACGTGAAGTCATGATGTCATGTTATGTGTCATGTGTTCAATAATGCACGGTACTCTATCACTGAGCGGAGAGAATTAAGCATTAATACATTTATTTTTAGATATACAAATGAAACAGAAATTACACAAAATCCAAAAACACTTTCATGATCCATATAAAAACAACAATACATGAAGTTCATGATGCAGTTTGATGAAATTGGTAATAGTTGAAAATATTGAAGTCTGTCGGTGTGCGTTGGCAGATGAACATTGAGGTTTATGGATTAAAACAACAGAATGTCAACAGTCAAGTTAAGGCAGATCTACGTTTTTATGTTTACTGAAACAACACGACTACTTAAACACCAAGAGAGAAGTTCAAGGAGCACTTCAACAAATAAAATTAGTTACACTTAAAGTGTAACTTCAATATTTTTTAACCTGGACCCTATGTTCCCATGTTTCTGTGTCTCAGTGTCTGATGGGAACAACAATCTTTGAAACTGGTCCAGTATTAAGCAAGAACCAGGTTGTAATGTAACACTACAGCACAAATGTTTAGCATCAGTCATCATCCGCTAAAAATTCTGTTGTTACCGCTGACGGACTCAGACTCAATACTGGGGTGGCTGTGGCTCAGTGGTAGAGAGGTTGCCTGCCAATCGGAAGGTTGGTGGTTCGATCCTTGGCCCTGCAGTCCTATGTCGAAGTGTCCTTGGGCAAGACACTGAACCCCGAGTTGCCCCCGCATCGGAGTGTAAATGTGTGTGAATGATTATCTGATGAGCAGGTGGCACCTTGTACGGCAGCCTCGGCCACAGTGTATGAATGTGTGTGAATGGTGAATGGTTCCTGTACCATGTTAAAGTGCTTTGAGTAGTCGTTGAGACTAGAAAAGCACTATATAAGAATATTATTATTATTATAGAATATTATTCTAAGTGTCTGACAATATTATGGGATGGATCCCTACAGAGATAGACCTTCTAGTTAAAGAGTAAGATCCTTTTAGTTTAACATGAAACAGCCCCGAAATCACCATCACCAAACTCCACCAGACTCCATGTAAATAATCAGGACTTTTAGTGTGTATAGAGCCAGCATATCTCCACCAGACTCCATGTAAATAATCAGGACTTTTAGCATGTATAGAGCCAGCATATCTCCACAAGACTCCATGTAAATAATCAGGACTTTTAGCATGTATAGAGCCAGCATATCTCCACCAGACTCCATGTAAATAATCAGGACTTTTAGCATGTATAGAGCCAGCATATCTCCACCAGACTCCATGTAAATAATCAGGACTTTTAGTGTGTATAGAGCCAGCATATCTCCACCAGACTCCATGTAAATAATCAGGACTTTTAGCATGTATAGAGCCAGCATATCTCCAGAATAATAATCTGAGCCTGTCAGCAGCAACAACAGAATTTTTAGTGGACGCTGACTGACTGTGTTACAGACTATTCCTTAAATTTTGTTCACATTAGTCACGTAGACACCAATGTATGGGAAAACAGGGTCCAGGTTGAAAAATACCAAAATTACACTTCAACTACAAATCATGTAAAGTTAACATAATACTTTAATTCATCATGACCTTCCTAACCAGCAAACTGATTTCTTACCTTCCATAATCCAACTAATTTCAGTTTTTAAGTGCTGGAAAATTCAACCTGCTGCAGATAAAAATCTATGACTATTTGGTTACCTCAAGTTTATTTTGTCAAATTTACATAATCAGTAATGACTCCTAATCTCAGATGTCAGTAAACAATCTGTAAACCTGATGTACTTAAGTATTAAAGTAGTAACTGAACCCAAACTAGCACCTGTTAGCTGCAAATGACTTTGGTAGGATTCCCATAATCCCACTTTGTTTTGACTTTGCAACAATAAAGTCAAAACCGCATCTTGACTTCAAGTGAAGCCATAGAGAACGCATGCCAGCATGCTTTCAAATACAAACAAAAGAGCGAAGGACGAGGAGGTCGAGAAAGATTAAGAGCACTTGGAATTCATTCAGCTGTCGGATTAGACGGATCACTCTTTAACCAGTCTAAGTACACAGTTCAGTGAAAGGTTTGCTGAAGTGGTATCACCTGATACAGATAACAGCACAAAGATGGGGAGGATCCCAGAGTTGGTCCTTTTCGAAGATCTTAGAGTTTGTCCTTTTGGAAGATCCCAGAGTTTGTTCTTTTGGAAGATGATCTCAGAGTTTGTCCTTTTGGAAGATTTCAGAGTTTGTCCCTTTGGAAGATCCTAGAGTTCGTCCCTTATAAAGATCCCATTGTTTGTCCTTTTAGAAGATTTCAGAGTGTGTCCTTTTGGAAGATCCTAAAGTTTGTCCTTTTGGAAGATCCTAGAGTTTGTCCCTTTGGAAGATCCCAGAGTTTGTCCTTTTGGAAGATCCCATAGTTTGTCCCTTATTAAGATCCCATAGTTTGTCCTTTTGGAAGATCCTGAAGTCTGTCCTTTTGGAAGATCCTAGAGTTTGTCCCTTTGGAAGATTACATAGTTGGTCCTTTTGGAAGATCCTAGAGTTGGTTCTTTTGGAAGATCCTAGAGTTGGTCATTTTGGAAGATTCCAGAGTTGGTCCTTTTGGAAGATCCCAGAGTTTGTCCCTTTGGAAGATCCCAAAGTTTGTCCTTTTGGAAGATCCTAGAGTTGGTCCTTTTGGAAGATCCCATAGTTGGTCCCTTTGGAAGATCCCAAAGTTTGTCCTTTTGGAAGATCCTAGAGTTGGTCCTTTTGGAAGATCCCATAGTTGGTCCTTTTGGAAGATCCTAGAGTCGGTCTTTTGGAAGATCCCAAAGTTTGTCCTTTTGGATGATCCCATAGTTTGTCCTTTTGGAAGATTCCATAGTTTGTCCTTTTGGAAGATCACATAGTTTGTCCTTTTGGAAGATGCCAGAGTTTGTCCCTTATGAAGATCCCAGAGTTTGTCCCTTAAGATGATCCCAAAGTGTGTCCCTTATGAAAATCCCAGAGTTGGTCCTTTTGGAAGATCCCATAATTGGTCTTTTGGAAGATCCCAGTTGGTCCTTTTGGAAGATCCCAGAGTTGGTCCTTTTGGAAGATCCCAGAGTTTGTCCCTTTGGAAGATCCCAGAGTTTGTCCTTTGGAAGATCCCAGAGTTTGCTCCTTTAGAAGATCCCAGAGTTTGTCCCTTTGGAAGATCCCAGAGTTTGTCCTTTGAAAGATCCCAGAGTGTGTCCCTTTGAAAAATCTCAGAGAAAACACAAAAATTGTCTAGGTCCGAGATTGTTTTTAGGTCAACAGCCATGTGTTTTAAAAGGGTTTCTTAAAGAGCTCCTATTATCCTCATGTTCAGTGTCATATTTGTAGTCTTGGGGTCTCCTGGAATAGGCACGCTTTGATGTTCAAGAAACATACACGTTTCTCATACTGCCCATTGCTGCAATGCCTCCACCTAAAACGCTCTCTCTGAGCTGTGGCCCGCGCTTCTTAAAAAGCCCAGTCTGCTCTGATTGGTCAACTGGCCCACTATGTTGTGATTGGTCAACCAAATTCAAACAAGCCACTGGGCTTGAAGTGAAATGTTTTTTTTTTTTTTTTACTTTTTATACATCTATTACATACACAAAAAACTATACAACACACTAAAAGACGGGAAAAATCCCCAAAAGCATAATAGGGGCTCTTTAAGCTATCCCAACAGAGATAAATTTGTTCTGGCTTTCAAGTCCAAGTAAAGATGAAGAGCAGGTAAAAAGCTCTGCTAAATTATCCAGGCATCATGTACCCATAATCCTCTGGTGCAGGTCGGGTTTGTGTTTATGCTGTTCTTTAACGGTAACAGATGCTGGTTGAAGTCTCTGCTTAATATTTAGCAACCTTCCCACGTTTAAAAAGAAACAGCTTGCAAGTTTAGCGCTGATGGCGAGTTTCCATTAAGAGGGCGTTGTAATCCTTTTGTCCTTGGAGCTATTTTTCTTCCTTATCAAAAGTTAGCAAGAGAACAAAGCTCCACATAAAGCTGCAATCCACTTTTGGTCCAATAAACCACAGTTCCTGTCACCTAAATGAATTTCAAAGCCGTTGTTGCTGATCAGAAGAAGAAGATTCATGTTTCAGATGGCACGGTGACATTTGAGCGGGCTGGGCGGTGTTTTGTGGCGAGCTGCTCGGTCCGATCCGATCACACCTGGCAGATGTTGTAGTAGACGGTGTGTGCGTTACTTTCGCCCGCCGAGTCGCACATGCCATCTTTATGTGTGTGCATCTCCGTCATTGGCACGTCTACGCTGTGAGAGTTGTTGTTGTGAATGTGAGGAGTCTGCGTCCCGTACGACGGTACAGGCTAGAGAGGAAACACACAAAAAGACACAGAGATTAATCAATGAGTTGTGGACTAGAGGGTGACATGGAAATCAATTGTTGCTCCCATGCCATCCCGAGCACACAAAAATACTCCGTCATATCCCGATCACATGACTGCCCCAAAAAAAATCCTGTCATGCAAAATCCTCTAAAAACTCCTAAATCCCGTCCCGCTCCCGTTTCGTTCCCTATGTTGTCTAAAGTTATCAGACTCTGTTGCCCCCTTGTAGCATGTTTGGTTAATCGCAGTCAAATCACTGAGGTTGCCTCGGAAATTTAGGCTACACCATACATGCATTACCTGTAGGTCTAGGTAACATGCATTACCTGCAGGTCTAGGTAACATGTATATTATCTGCAGGTCTAGGTAACATGCATTACCTACAGGTCTAGGTAATATGCATTACCTGCAGGCCTAGGTAACATGCATTACCTACAGGTCTAGGTAAATTGCATTACCTGCAGGTCTAGGTAACATGCATTACCTGCAGACCTAGGTAATATGCATTACCTGCAGGTCTAGGTAACATGTATATTATCTGCAGGCCTAGGTAACATGCATTACCTACAGGTTCAGGTAATATGCATTACCTGCAGGTCTAGGTAACATTCAGGTCTAGGTAACATGCATTACCTGCAGGTCTAGGTAACATGCATTACCTGCAGACCTAGGTAATATGTATATTATATGCAGGCCTAGGTAACATGCATTACCTACAGGTCTAGGTAAAGTGCATTACCTGCAGACCTAGGTAACATGTATTACCTGCAGGTCTATAGGTAACATGCATTACCTGCCTAGGCGATTTCATTACGTAATTCTAACAGAGATCTTCTCGAATTAAATGCCTCGCAATCCTTGGGCGCACTCACCGCATTGCAGCGTAATTTTTAATTTAATCTCTGTCCCGCTCGTTGATTTCTATGCTCTATTATTCTAACCCCTAACCCTTTCACGTTACCAACAGTGAAATTGACTCCCGTACCGCGGGACCGAAAAATTGTCACCCTCTAGTGTGGACTAAACAAGACACTTGAGGACGTCATCTTGGGCTTTTTGGGAAACACCGATCCACATTTTTCACCATTTTGTGACATTTTAGAGACCAAACAAACTCCTCCATTCATCCAGGAAATAATCAACAAAAGTATTACAAGTAATTAACTTCATTCTCGGTTGGTTATTAAAAGTCCAGTGTGTGGGAGTTTCTCCCGTCTAGCGTTGAGATCATATCTCAATCAACTCTCTTGTGCCACACAGTTCACAGTACGTATTACAGCTTCAAAAAGCCGGTCTCTTGCTCTTTTCAAGATCTGTTTTCTTTTCTGGGTGAAGAAGAAGAACTCCTGTTCCTGAAATTTTGATTTTGAATACGTGTGGTCCTCCATGTTTCCTTCTACATAACTTGCCGGGAAGCTACGATACCCGTTAGCAGCATTAGCAGCAGCTTGGAGTTCATCATGTGACAGAGAAAACGTGAAAGGTGGAGCAGTATGTCCCTTACACACACACACACACACACAGACAGACAGACAGACAGACACACGCACACACACACAGACAGACAGACAGACAGACAGACACACGCACACACACACAGACAGACAGACAGACACACACACACACACACACATACATACATACAGACACACACACACACACACACACAAATAAAGGTGGAGCAGTATGTCCTGTATGTCCCTTACACACACACACACAGACACACACACACACACACACACACACACACAGTATGTCCCACACACACACACACACACACACACACACACACATGTGGAGCAGAATGTCCTTTATGTCCTTACACACACACACACACACACATGTCACACACACACACAAACACACACACAGACACACAGCAGACATGTCCTTTATGTCCACACACACACACACACACACACAAATAAAGGTAGAGCAGTATGTCCTTTATGTCCCTTTACACA
>NC_041339.1:37056893-37082316 GCF_004354835.1 Perca flavescens | reverse complement strand
CTAATATATCTATGGAAAACACACTGGATATAGACTAATATATCTATGGAAAACACACTGGATATAGACTAATATATCTATGGAAAACACACTGGATATAGACTAATATATCTATGGAAAACACACTAGATATAGACTAATATATCTATGGAAAACACACTAGATATAGACTAATATATCTATGGAAAACACACTGGATATAGACTAATATATCTATGGAAAACACACTGGATATAGACTAATATATCTATGGAAAACACACTGGATATAGACTAATATATCTATGGAAAACACACTAGATATAGACTAATATATCTATGGAAAACACACTGGATATAGACTAATATATCTATGGAAAACACACTGGATATAGACTAATATATCTATGGAAAACACACTGGATATAGACTAATATATCTATGGAAAACACACTGGATATAGACTAATATATCTATGGAAAACACACTGGATATAGACTAATATATCTATGGAAAACACACTGGATATAGACTAATATATCTATGGAAAACACACTGGATATAGACTAATATATCTATGGAAAAACACACTGGATATAGACTAATATATCTATGGAAAACACACTGGATATAGACTAATATATCTATGGAAAACACACTGGATATAGACTAATATATCTATGGAAAACACACTATATAGACTAATATATCTATGGAAAACACACTGGATATAGACTAATATATCTATGGAAAACACACTGGATATAGACTAATATATCTATGGAAAACACACTGGATATAGACTAATATATCTATGGAAAACACACTGGATATAGACTAATATATCTATGGAAAACACACTGGATATAGACTAATATATCTATGGAAAACACACTGGATATAGACTAATATATCTATGGAAAACACACTGGATATAGACTAATATATCTATGGAAAACACACTAGATATAGACTAATATATCTATGGAAAACACACTGGATATAGACTAATATATCTATGGAAAACACACTAGATATAGACTAATATATCTATGGAAAACACACTAGATATAGACTAATATATCTATGGAAAACACACTGGATATAGACTAATATATCTATGGAAAACACACTAGATATAGACTAATATATCTATGGAAAACACACTGGATATAGACTAATATATCTATGGAAAACACACTAGATATAGACTAATATATCTATGGAAAACACACTGGATATAGACTAATATATCTATGGAAAACACACTAGATATAGACTAATATATCTATGGAAAACACACTGGATATAGACTAATATATCTATGGAAAACACACTGGATATAGACTAATATATCTATGGAAAACACACTGGATATAGACTAATATATCTATGGAAAACACACTAGATATAGACTAATATATCTATGGAAAACACACTGGATATAGACTAATATATGGAAAACACACTATATAGGGAAAACACACTGGATATAGACTAATATATCTATGGAAAACACACTGGATATAGACTAATATATCTATGGAAAACACACTGGATATAGACTAATATATCTATGGAAAACACACTGGATATAGACTAATATATCTATGGAAAACACACTGGATATAGACTAATATATCTATGGAAAACACACTGGATATAGACTAATATATCTATGGAAAACACACTGGATATAGACTAATATATCTATGGAAAACACACTGGATATAGACTAATATATCTATGGAAAACACACTGGATATAGACTAATATATCTATGGAAAACACACTGGATATAGACTAATATATCTATGGAAAACACACTGGATATAGACTAATATATCTATGGAAAACACACACTATAGATATAGACTAATATATCTATGGAAAACACACTGGATATAGACTAATATATCTATGGAAAACACACTGGATATAGACTAATATATCTATGGAAAACACACTGGATATAGACTAATATATCTATGGAAAACACACTGGATATAGACTAATATATCTATGGAAAACACACTGGATATAGACTAATATATCTATGGAAAACACACTGGATATAGACTAATATATCTATGGAAAACACACTGGATATAGACTAATATATCTATGGAAAACACACTGGATATAGACTAATATATCTATGGAAAACACACTGGATATAGACTAATATATCTATGGAAAACACACTGGATATAGACTAATATATCTATGGAAAACACACTGGATATAGACTAATATATCTATGGAAAACACACTGGATATAGACTAATATATCTATGGAAAACACACTGGATATAGACTAATATATCTATGGAAAACACACTGGATATAGACTAATATATCTATGGAAAACACACTGGATATAGACTAATATATCTATGGAAAACACACTGGATATAGACTAATATATCTATGGAAAACACACTAGATATAGACTAATATATCTATGGAAAACACACTAGATATAGACTAATATATCTATGGAAAACACACTAGATATAGACTAATATATCTATGGAAAACACACTGGATATAGACTAATATATCTATGGAAAACACACTGGATATAGACTAATATATCTATGGAAAACACACTGGATATAGACTAATATATCTATGGAAAACACACTGGATATAGACTAATATATCTATGGAAAACACACTGGATATAGACTAATATATCTATGGAAAACACACTGGATATAGACTAATATATCTATGGAAAACACACTGGATATAGACTAATATATCTATGGAAAACACACTGGATATAGACTAATATATCTATGGAAAACACACTGGATATAGACTAATATATCTATGGAAAACACACTGGATATAGACTAATATATCTATGGAAAACACACTGGATATAGACTAATATATCTATGGAAAACACACTGGATATAGACTAATATATCTATGGAAAACACACTAGATATAGACTAATATATCTATGGAAAACACACTAGATATAGACTAATATATCTATGGAAACACACTAGATATAGATATATATCTATGGAAAACACACTATATAGACTAATATATCTATGGAAAACACTGGATATAGACTAATATATCTATGGAAAACACACTATATAGACTAATATATCTATGGAAAACACACTGGATATAGACTAATATATCTATGGAAAACACACTGGATATAGACTAATATATCTATGGAAAACACACTGGATATAGACTAATATATCTATGGAAAACACACTGGATATAGACTAATATATCTATGGAAAACACACTGGATATAGACTAATATATCTATGGAAAACACACTAGATATAGACTAATATATCTATGGAAAACACACTGGATATAGACTAATATATCTATGGAAAACACACTGGATATAGACTAATATATCTATGGAAAACACACTGGATATAGACTAATATATCTATGGAAAACACACTATAGATATAGACTAATATATCTATGGAAAACACACTGGATATAGACTAATATATCTATGGAAAACACACTGGATATAGACTAATATATCTATGGAAAACACACTGGATATAGACTAATATATCTATGGAAAACACACTGGATATAGACTAATATATCTATGGAAAACACACTGGATATAGACTAATATATCTATGGAAAACACACTGGATATAGACTAATATATCTATGGAAAACACACTAGATATATACTAATATATCTATATATCTATGAAAAACACACTGGATATAGACTAATATATCTATGGAAAACACACTGGATATAGACTAATATATCTATGGAAAACACACTGATATAGACTAATATATCTATGGAAAATACACTAGATATAGACTAATATATCTATGGAAAACACACTAGATATAGACTAATATATCTATGGAAAACACACTGGATATAGACTAATATATCTATGGAAAACACACTGGATATAGACTAATATATCTATGGAAAACACACTGGATATAGACTAATATATCTATGGAAAACACACTGATATAGACTAATATATCTATGGAAAACACACTGTGTATAGACTAATATATCTATGGAAAACACACTGATATAGACTAATATATCTATGGAAAACACACTGGATATAGACTAATATATCTGGAAAACACACTGGATATAGACTAATATATCTATGGAAAACACACTGGAAACAATGTGTCCAATGTGTGTGTGTTTATCCCTGTGTGTGTGTGTGTGTGTGTGTGTGTGTGTGTGTGTGTTTGTTTTTGTGTCTGTGTGTTTATCCCTCTGTGTGTGTGTGTTTTTATCTCTGTGTGTGTGTGTGTGTGTGTGTGTGTGTGTGTGTGTGTGTGTGTGTGTCCTGTGTGTGTGTGTGTGTGTGTGTGTGTGTGTGTGTGTGTGTGTGTGTGTGTGTTTGTCCCTGTGTGTGTGTGTGTGTTTGTCCCTGTGTGTGTGTGTGTCTGTGTGTGTTTCTGTGTGTGTGTGTGTGTGTGTGTGTGTGTGTATGTTTGTCCCTGTGTGTGTGTGTTTCTGTATATCTGTGTTTGTCACTGTGTGTGTGTGTGTGTGTTTGTCCCTGTGTGTGTGTGTCCCTGTGTGTTTGTGTTTTTGAACCTGTGTGTGTGTGTGTTTTTGAACCTGTCTGTTTTTGTCCCTGTGTGTGTTCGTCCCTGTGTGTGTGTGCGTGTTTGTCCCTGAGTATGTGTGTGTGTGTGTTTATCCCTGTGTGTGTGTTTGTCCCTGTGTGTGTGTGTTTGCCCCTGTGTGTGTTTGTCCCTGTGTGTGTGTGTGTGTTTTTGTCCCTGTGTGTGTGTGTTTGTCCCTGTGTGTGTGTGTGTGTGTGTTTGTCCCTGTGTGTGTGTGTGTGTGTGTTTGTCCCTGTGTGTGTGTGTGTTTGTCCCTGTGTGTGTTTGTCGCTGTGTGTGTGTGTTTGTTCCTGTGTGTGTTTGTCCATGTGTGTGTGTGTGTGTGTGTGTTTATCCCTGTGTTTGTGTGTGTTTCTGTGTGTGTTGGTATGTGTGCGTGTGTGTGTGTATGTGTGTCCCTGCGTGTGTGTGTGTGTGTGTTTGTTTGTGTTTGTGTGTGTTGTCTGTGTGTGTGTGTTTTTGAACCTGTGTGTCTGTTTTTGTCCCTGTGTGTTCGTCCCTGTGTGTGTGTTTGTCCCTGAGTGTGTGTGTTTGTCCCTGTGTGTGTTTGTCCCTGTGTGTGTGTGTGTTTGTCCCTGTGTGTGTGTGTGTTTGTCCCTGTGTGTGTTTGTCCCTGTGTGTGTGTGTGTTTGTCCCTGTGTGTGTTTGTCCCTGTGTGTGTGTTTGTTTGTCCCTGTGTGTGTGTGTGTTTGTCCCTGTGTGTGTTTGTCCCTGTGTGTGTGTGTGTTTGTCCCTGTGTGTGTGTGTTTGTCCCTGTGTGTGTTTGTCGCTGTGAGTGTGTGTGTGTTTGTTCATGTGTGTGTGTGTGTTTGTTCATGTGTGTGTGTGTTTTTGTCCATGTGTGTGTGTGTGTTTATCCCTTTGTTTGTGTGAGTTTCTGTGTGTGTGCGTGTGTGTGTGTATGTGTGTCCCTGCGTGTGTGTGTGTGTGTGTGTGTGTGTTTGTGTGTGTTTGTGTGTGTTTGTCTGTGAGTGTGTGTCCCTGTGTGTGTGTTTGTCCCTTTGTGTGTGTGTGTGTTTGTCCCTGTGTGTGTGTGTGTGTTTGTCCCTGTGTGTGCGTTTGTCCCTTTGTGTGTGTGTGTGTGTGTTTGTCCCTGTGTGTGTGTGTGTGTGTCCCTGTGTGTGTGTGTGTGTGTTTATCCTTGTGTGTGTGTGTTTCCGTGTGTGTTTGTCCCTGTGTGTGTGTGTGTGTGTGTGTGTGTGTGTGTGTCCCTGTGTGTGTGTGTGTGTTTATCCTTGTGTGTGTGTGTCTCCGTGTGTGTTTGTCCCTGTGTGTGTGTGTGTGTTTGTCCCTGTGTGTGTGTGTGTGTGTTTGTCCCTGTGTGTGTGTTTGTCCCTGTGTGTGTGTGTGTGTTTGTCCCTGTGTGTGTGTGTGTGTATTCATCCTTGTGTGTGTTTGTCCCTGTGTGTGTGTGTGTGTTCATCCTTGTGTGTGTGTGTCTCTTTGACGCTGTGAGACTTTGGAGAGTGTCTTCGAGGTGGAGCGTCTGTCCGGAGATGAAGGGAAGCAGATCGTGGACTCGTACCTGCGAGCATCGCAGCGAACGCTGACCTCCGAGCAGAGCGCTGCAGCGCTGCGGTGCTTCGAGTCCACGGGCTCTCCCCTGCACCTCCGGCTGATCCTGTTGGCCGCCAAACGCTGGGCGTCCTTCACGCCACTCGCAGAGACACGCCTGGGCGCCAGCACGCAGGAAATGATGTCACAGATCTTCCTGACGCTGGAGGAGAAACACGGGAAGGAGCTGGTGGGCGGGGCTTTAGGATACATCGCTTTGGCGAGGTAAGGAGACTGTCCCGTAACGACAGACTCAGATTATTGTTTTAAGTGTGTGACAACATTATGGGATGGATCCCTACAGAGATAGACCTTTTAGTTAAAGAGTAAGATCCTTTTAGCCCCGAAATCACCGTCACCAAACTCCACCAGACTCCATGTAAATAATCAGGACTTTTAGCGTGTATAGAGCCAGCATATCTCCACCAGACTCCATGTAAATAATCAGGACTTTTAGCGTGTATAGAGCCAGCATATCTCCACCAGACTCCAGGTAAATAATCAGGACTTTTAGCGTGTATAGAGCCAGCATATCTCCACCAGACTCCATGTAAATAATCAGGACTTTTAGCGTGTATAGAGCCAGCATATCTCCACCAGACTCCATGTAAATAATCAGGACTTTTAGCATGTATAGAGCCAGCATATCTCCACCAGACTCCATGTAAATAATCAGGACTTTTAGCGTGTATAGAGCCAGCATATCTCCACCAGACTCCATGTAAATAATCAGGACTTTTAGCGTGTATAGAGCCAGCATATCTCCACCAGACTCCATGTAAATAATCAGGACTTTTAGCGTGTATAGAGCCAGCATATCTCCACCAGACTCCATGTAAATAATCAGGACTTTTAGCGTGTATAGGCCAGCATATCTCCACCAGACTCCATGTAAATAATCAGGACTTTTAGCGTGTATAGAGCCAGCATATCTCCACCAGACTCCATGTAAATAATTACATGGAGTCTGGTGGAGTTTGGTGATGTTGTTTTCGGGGCTGTTTCATGTTAAACTAAAAGGATCTTACTCTTTAACTAAAAGGTCTATCTCTGTAGGGATCCATCCCATAATGTTGTCAGACACTTAGAATAATAATCTGAGTCTGTCAGCGGCAACAACACAACTTTTAGTGGACGCTAAAAAATATATATATATATATAAATTACCCTAAAAAATCTGAATGCAAATACGGGTTAAAAAATGTAAACAAAGTGACC
Organism: Perca flavescens; assembly: GCF_004354835.1. Classification (NCBI taxonomy): domain Eukaryota; kingdom Metazoa; phylum Chordata; class Actinopteri; order Perciformes; family Percidae; genus Perca; species Perca flavescens. The sequence goes on along the minus strand of NC_041339.1, from coordinate 37,074,931 downwards.
TGACTTTTTAGGGAAGGTCTGCTGGAGGCTGAACTGCGTGACGTCATGTCCCTGGATGATGACATCATCAGTGAGGTGTACAGGGACTCCCTCCCTCCAACGCCCTCGCTGATCCGGCTGCCCCCCCTCCTCTGGGCGCGGCTCAGACGGGACCTCGAGGATCTGCTGGAGGAACGCTGGACGGACGGGGTAGCAGCCATCGCCTTCAACAGCCGGTGAGGAACAAAAATGGAAACTAAAATCAGATAAATTAACACACAGGTCAAAAGGTACAAATGCACTTTGGCAGCAGGGGAATGTAACTAAGTACATTCACTCCAGTACTGTATTTGAGTCCAAATGTTGAGGTACTTGTGCTTTTCTTGATTTAAATAAGATACAAATACACACACACACACAGACACACACATGCATACGGACATAAATACACACCAACTGACACACATACACACACATACATAGACACACAGATACACACACGCACACACACATACAGACACACACACACACATACACACACGCAAACACATACACACACTGACACACATACACACACATACATAGACACACAGATACACACACGCACACACACACACAGATACACACACACACACACACACACACACACACACACACACACATACAAACACATACACACACACACACACACACACACACACACACACACACACACACACACACACACACACACACACACACACACACATATATACACACACACATACAAACACACACATACACACACACACACACACAAACACACACATACACAAATACAGACACACACACACACATACACAAACAAATACAGACACACACACACATACATACATACACACACACACACACACACACACACACATACACACTGACAGACACACACACATACACACATACAGACACACACAGACATACATACACACTGACACACACACACGTTGCTCTGGGACAGAGTTGGGCGCGACTGTACAGAAAGCTGAGTTTATTCTGAACATTTTGATATGAAACACAGGGATCAGATTTATGCAAATACCCTAAGAAGAGAAGATATGTGAAAATGCCCTCCGACCTCAGAGGGTTAAGTAACATTTCCAATGCAAGATCTGAAAACTTCTTCCATCGCTGGTCAAATGTCTGAGTGAAATGTGTGTGGTGTGTGGTTGCAGGCGTCTGTCCGAGGCGGTTTCAGCTCGGTATCTGACATCAGAGCGCCGGGGGCGGAGCCTCAGGATCCTGGCCGAGTACTTCCTGGGTCAGTGGTCGGGGAAACTGAAGCCTGTGGCTCTGCCGGGCCTGACGCTGCTCCTTGCTGACAGAAAGGTACTAACGTTTTTTTTATTAGAAAACTGACAGAAGGGCGGGAATCAGTCTGCTACTCCAGAGTCAGAGCCATGGTCGGGGCCACAGATGCTAACTGTAACAAACCTCCGTCAGATAAACACTTCAGAGCCATGGTCGGGGCCACAGATGCTAACTGTCACAAACCTCCGTCTCATAAACATGTCAGAGCCATGGTCGGGGCCACAGATGCTAACTGTAACAAACCTCCGTCACATAAACACATCAGAGCCATGGTCGGGGCCAGAGATGCTAACTGTAACAAACCTCCGTCAGATAAACACGTCAGAGCCATGGTCGGGGCCACAGGTACTAACTGTCGCAAACCTCCGTCAGATAAACACATCAGAGCCATGGTTGGGGCCACAGGTACTAACGGTCACAAACATCCGTCAGATAAACACATCAGAGCCATGGTCGTGGCCACAGGTACTAACTGTCACAAACCTCCGTCAGATAAACACATCAGAGCCATGGTCGGGGCCACAGATACTAACTGTCACAAACCTCCGTCTCATAAACACGTCAGAGCCATGGTCGGGGCCACAGATGCTAACTGTATCAAACCTCCATCACATAAACACATCAGAGCCATGGTCGGGGCCACAGATGCTAACTGTAACAAACCTCCGTCAGATAAACACGTCAGAGCCATGGTCGGGGCCACAGATGCTAACTGTCACAAACCTCCGTCAGATAAACACATCAGAGCCATGGTCGGGGCCACAGGTACTAACTGTCACAAACCTCCGTCACATAAACACATCAGAGCCATGGTCGGGGCCACAGGTACTAACTGTCACAAACCTCCGTCACATAAACACATCAGAGCCATGGTCGGGGCCACAGGTACTAACTGTCACAAACCTCCGTCAGATAAACACATCAGAGCCATGTTCGGGGCCAAAGATGCTAACTGTCACAAACCTCCGTCACATAAACACATCAGAGCCATGGTCGGGGCCACAGATGCTATATGTCACAAACCTCCGTCAGATAAACACATCAGAGCCATGGTCGGGGCCACAGATGCTATATGTCACAAACCTCCGTCAGATAAACACATCAGAGCCATGGTCGGGGCCACAGATGCTAACTGTCACAAACCTCCGTCACATAAACACATCAGAGCCATGGTCGGGGCCACAGATGCTGTCACAAACCTCCGTCAGATAAACACATCAGAGCCATGGTCGGGGCCACAGATGCTAACTGTCACAAACCTCCTGCGGGCGCACCGGCAAGATCTACGTAATTTTGACGTCACGATGGCCACCTTGGATGCGTCTAGTATAATTCACGTGTTACTGTGGAAGTTTACCTGTCTGTTCATACATGTGTTTTGATTGGCTGTATGGGGTCACAGGTCCCACCCCAGCCGCTGTGGTTTGCTCCAGGATTGGCCAATGTCAGGAAGCTCCAAGAGCTGCCGTATCACCTGCTGCACGCCGGTCTGTGGGTCGAGCTGCAACAAGAAGTCATCGGTAAGACATGAGGACAGGCTCAGTATTAATATTGGTCAGTATTAAAAAAGTTTGAATAAATAAATACATTTAAAAAAGTGATTATTTTTGTCACTTTTCTTTTGTTTTTGTATTGTTCATAAAATTGTAATTTTTTCTGATCAGTTTGTTTTTTATTAGTTATTTGATGCTATAATAAGGAGCTGAAACGTCATGATTGACAGCTGGAATTGACTCGTGATTGGTCGGGCGGGTGTGTGGGCGGAACTTTGGATATCGCGCTCCACCGTCCAATCACTACTGCACAGACTCTGGCTCTAAAATTACAGGATGGCAGCCCCCGTATCCACGAGGATTTGGCTTCAGAGAACAGGATTGTCCATCTTCATATACAGACTATACCGTATCTACTGTTTAAATACCCCTCTTTTTTACTCTCCCCGTCACCATCTCTCTCTTTCTCTATCTATCAATTATCTACCTTGTATATGAACTCTCTTCTTTCTTCCTCTTAATGCTTTTCTGTCTCTTTTCTTTCTCTCCTCTCCTCTCCTTCCTCCCTCCCTCCCTCCATCTCTCTCTATCAACCCTACCTTCCCTGCAGGCAGCGCTGAGTGGCTGTTCTGTAAGATCCGGGTATGCGGCATGTCCAGTGTGATCCAGGACCTGGACCAGTGCTCCCAGTACCTGGGCTGCATCGAGACCAGTCTGCTCCGAGATGCTCTGGTCCTCATGGAACCCAGCCTGGACCTGTTAGACACTCACATGGGTCAGTCACATTAAACTGCCCTGATCCCCAACTCTTTGGGGAGTTTAATTTGCTCCCCTTATGACACCGTTTTGGGCTACCTATGTTAAGAACTAGACGTTTTATATCTAATATATATACTATTAAGAACATTCTTTTATTACTAATATATATAATATTAAGAACATTCTTTTATTACTAATATATATAATATTAAGAACATTCTTTTATTACTAATATATATAATATTAAGAACATTCTTTTATTACTAATATATATACTATTAAGAACATTCTTTTATTACTAATATATATAATATTAACAACATTCTTTTATTACTAATATATATACTATTAACAACATTCTTTTATTACTAATATATATACTATTAACAACATTCTTTTATTACTAATATATATATATATACTATTAAGAACCTGAATTCACTTGATTGGCATCTCTTGAAATTTTTACACAGTATATGATTATTTATTTATTCGTGTCCATGTTCATTATGACAGATTTACCTGTGTATTGTCCAACTATTACGATTGTTTTCAAAAACAGTGAACAAAAAGGGACACTTAGAAAGAAATATGAAAGAAAGAAATTAAGAAATAAAGACAGACAGACAGACAGACAGACAGAGACACGGACACAGACAGACGGACACACACACACACACACACACACACACACACACACACACACACACACACACACACACAGACAGACAGACAGACAGAGACACAGAGACACAGAGACACGGACACAGACAGACGGACACACACACACACACACACACACACACACACACATACAGACAGACAAACCGACAAACGCAGACACAGACAGAGAGACAAACGCAGATAGACAGACAGAGACACAGACAGACAGACGAACAGACAGACAGAGACACAGACAGACAGAGACACAGACAGACAGACGAACAGACAGACAGAGACACAGACAGACAGAGACACAGACAGACAGAGACACAGACAGACAGACAGAAAGTCGACAAACGCAGTAAACAGTTGCTGTTTCTGGTTGCAGACATGTCTCTGTTCTACACCGAGCTATTGGCCAGACTCAGCTCCTTGGCCACGCCCTTCCCTTCTGTGATTGGCCGGCTGTGCAGCCACTGTGAGGAGTGGTTACTGACGTGTCCCGATCCGAGCCTTGTTCCCAAGTGCAGCTTCCTGCCGCCGCCAGGGGGGGCGCTGCAACACACACTGAGCGGGCTGCAGGGAGGTCAGAAACACCACAACGTTACGCTGACAGTAGTCTGGCTGCACAACTGATGCATTCTGGGAGAATCTGTTTAACAGAAAATCTGATGAGATCGAACGCACAAACTTGGTGTCGACGCTCGTGAAATTTAATCAAATTTGACTGTTTCCAGTCTTTGTGTGTGTGTGTCTGTCTGTGTGTCTGTGTGTGTGTCTGTCTGTGTGTCTGTGTGTGTCTTTCTGTGTGTCTGTGTGTGTGTCTGTCTGTGTGTCTGTGTGTGTGTCTTTCTGTGTGTCTGTGTGTGTGTCTGTCTGTGTGTCTGTGTGTGTGTCTTTCTGTGTGTCTGTGTGTGTGTCTTTCTGTGTGTCTGTGTGTGTCTGTCTGTGTGTCTGTGTGTGTGTCTGTCTGTGTGTCTGTGTGTGTGTCTGTCTGTGTGTCTGTGTGTGTGTCTGTCTGTGTGTCTTCGTGTGTGTCTTTCTGTGTGTCTGTGTGTGTGTCTTTCTGTGTGTCTGTGTGTGTGTCTGTCTGTGTGTCTGTGTGTGTGTCTTTCTGTGTGTCTGTGTGTGTGTCTTTCTGTGTGTGTGTCTGTGTGTGTGTCTGTGTGTGTGTCTGTCTGTGTGTGTGTCTTTCTGTGTGTGTGTCTGTGTGTGTGTGTTTCTGTCTTTCTGTGTCTGTGTGTGTGTCTGTCTTTCTGTGTCTGTCTGTGTGTGTGTCTGTCTTTCTGTGTCTGTCTGTGTGTGTGTCTGTCTTTCTGTGTGTGTGTGTGTGTGTCTTTGTCTTTCTGTGTGTGAGTTTGTGTGTGTGTGTGTGTGTGTGTGTGTGTGTGTGTGTGTGTGTGTCTGTCTTTCTGTGTCTGTCTGTGTGTGTCTCTGTCTTTCTGTGTGTGTGTGTGTGTGTGTGTGTGTGTCTGTGTGTGTGTGTGTGTGTGTGTGTGTGTGTCTTTCTGTGTCTGTCTGTGTGTGTGTGTGTGTGTGTGTGGTGTGTGTGTCTGTCTTTCTGTGTGTGTGTGTGTGTGTGTGTGTGTGTGTCTGTCTGTGTGTATATAGTATATATTTATTATAGTTTATGCGAAAGGTGTGGCAGCAGAGATCTCACCTGTCTCCGTGTCTCCAGGTGTGCTCTGTGTGTGTGTGTGTGTGTGTGTGTGTGTGTGTGTGTGTCTCTCACCTGTCTCCGTGTCTCCAGGTGTGCTCTATGTGTGTGTGTGTGTGTGTATTTATGTGTGTGTGTCTCTCACCTTTCTCTGTGTGTCCAGGTGTGCTCTATGTGTGTGTGTGTGTGTGTGTGTGTGTGTCTCTCACCTGTCTCCGTGTCTCCAGGTGTGCTCTGTGTGTGTGTGTGTGTGTGTGTGTGTGTGTGTGGGTGTATGTGTGTGTGTCTCTCACCTGTCTCCGTGTCTCCAGGTGTGCTCTATGTGTGTGTGTGTGTGTGTGTGTGTGTATGTGTGTCTCTCACCTGTCTCCGTGTCTCCAGGTGTGCTCTATGTGTGTGTGTGTGTGTGTGTGTGTGTGTGTGTGTGTGTGTGTGTGTCTCTCCTGTCTCCGTGTCTCCAGGTGTGCTCTATGTGTGTGTGTGTGTGTGTGTCTCTCACCTGTCTCCGTGTCTCCAGGTGTGCTCTATGTGTGTGTGTGTGTGTGTGTCTCACCTGTCTCCGTGTCTCCAGGTGTGCTCTATGTGTGTGTGTGTGTGTGTGTGTGTGTGTGTGTGTGTGTCTCACCTGTCTCCGTGTCTCAGGTGTGCTCTATGTGTGTGTGTGTGTGTGTGTGTGTGTGTGTGTGTGTCTCTCACCTGTCTCCGTGTCTCCAGGTGTGCTCTATGTGTGTGTGTGTGTGTGTGTGTGTGTGTGTGTGTGTGTGTGTGTGTCTCTCACCTGTCTCCAGGTGTGCTCTATGTGTGTGTGTGTGTGTGTGTGTGTGTGTGTGTGTCTCACCTGTCTCCGTGTCTCCAGGTGTGCTCTGTGTGTGTGTGTGTGTGTGTATGTGTGTGTGTGTCTCTCACCTGTCTCCGTGTCTCCAGGTGTGCTCTATGTGTGTGTGTGTGTGTGTGTGTGTGTGTATTTATGTGTGTGTGTCTCTCACCTGTCTCTGTGTGTCCAGGTGTGCTCTATGTGTGTGTGTGTGTGTGTGTGTGTGTCTCTCACCTGTCTCCGTGTCTCCAGGTGTGCTCTATGTGTGTGTGTGTGTCTCTCACCTGTCTCTGTGTGTCCAGGTGTGCTCTATGTGTGTGTGTGTGTGTGTGTGTGTGTGTGTGTCTCTCACCTGTCTCCGTGTCTCCAGGTGTGCTCTGTGTGTGTGTGTGTGTGTATGTGTGTGTGTCTCTCACCTGTCTCCGTGTCTCCAGGTGTGCTCTATGTGTGTGTGTGTGTGTGTGTGTGTCTCACCTGTCTCCGTGTCTCCAGGTGTGCTCTATGTGTGTGTGTGTGTGTATGTGTGTGTATCTCTCACCTGTCTCCGTGTCTCCAGGTGTGCTCTATGTGTGTGTGTGTGTGTCTCTCACCTGTCTCCGTGTCTCCAGGTGTGCTCTATGTGTGTGTGTGTGTGTGTATATGTGTGTGTGTCTCTCACCTGTCTCCGTGTCTCCAGGTGTGCTCTATGTGTGTGTGTGTGTGTGTGTGTGTGTGTGTGTGTCTCTCACCTGTCTCCGTGTCTCCAGGTGTGCTCTATGTGTGTGTGTGTGTGTGTGTGTGTGTGTCTCTCTCACCTGTCTCTGTGTCTCCAGGTGTGCTCTATGTGTGTGTGTGTGTGTGTGTGTGTGTGTGTGTGTGTGTCTCACCTGTCTCCGTGTCTCCAGGTGTGCTCTATGTGTGTGTGTGTGTGTGTGTGTGTGTGTGTGTGTGTCTCCACCTGTCTCCGTGTCTCCAGGTGTGCTCTATGTGTGTGTGTGTGTGTGTGTGTGTGTGTATGTGTGTGTGTGTGTGTCTCACCTGTCTCCGTGTCTCCAGGTGTGCTCTATGTGTGTGTGTGTGTGTGTGTGTGTGTGTGTGTGTGTCTCTCACCTGTCTCCGTGTCTCCAGGTGTGCTCTGTGTGTGTGTGTGTGTGTGTGTGTGTGTGTGTGTCTCTCACCTGTCTCTGTGTCTCCAGGTGTGCTCTATGTGTGTGTGTGTGTATTTATGTGTGTGTGTCTCTCACCTGTCTCTGTGTGTCCAGGTGTGCTCTATGTGTGTGTGTGTGTGTGTGTGTGTGTCTCTCACCTGTCTCCAGGTGTGCTCTGTGTGTGTGTGTGTATGTGTGTGTGTCTCTCACCTGTCTCCGTGTCTCCAGGTGTGCTCTATGTGTGTGTGTGTGTGTGTGTATGTGTGTCTCTCACCTGTCTCCGTGTCTCCAGGTGTGCTCTATGTGTGTGTGTGTGTGTGTGTGTGTGTGTCTCTCACCTGTCTCCGTGTCTCCAGGTGTGCTCTATGTGTGTGTGTGTGTGTGTGTGTGTGTGTGTGTGTGTATTCAATTCAATTCAATTTTATTTATAGTATCAAATCATAACAAGAGTTATCTCGAGACACTTTACAGATAGAGTAGGTCCAGACCACACTCTATAATTTACAAAGCCCCAACAATTCCAACAATTACAGTAATTCCCTCAAGAGCAAGCAGTGCGACAGTGGCGAGGAAAAACTCCCTCTTGGGAAGAAACCTCGGACAGACCCAGGCTCTTGGTAGGCGGTGTCTGACGGGCCGGTTGGGGGTGTGATGAACAGTGGCAATAATAGTCACATTAATAATGGAACAGTGACTGGATGTAGCGGGAAGCTGCAGGGTTCAGCCGGAAGAAGCATGACATTGCAGGGCACCGCTGAGCTCAGCAGGGAGTGCAGCAGGACCACGGCGACAGCTGGAACCAGGATCTTGGTGCCAACGTTCTCCAAGGAAATACGCTGGGGGAAAAAACATAAGGACTCCGGGGAGTAAACTCCCCAGAAGCTAGGATTAATAACAAGCATTTCTGGGCCTGGATACACACAAATAGTAATAGTAAAAGTAATAGAAAGGGAGAGGAGAGAGCAGCTCAGTGTGTCAAAGGAAGGAAGGAAGTCCCCCGGCAGTCTAGAACTATAACAGCGTAACTATAACAGCGTAACTAAGAGAGACAGGTCATAAGGAAAGGTAGCTTTTTCGGGCTTAGAACTCTCCCCCTGCCAGATCGGGCTTGGCTGGCCTGCCTCCCTCTACTTTGTTATGTATTATTAGTCTAACAATTATGAAGAGAAGCAGGTGGGCCAGTTAGGTGAACACTGCAACTCCTCACTCCCCTAACTATAAGCTTTATCAAATAGAAGAGTTTTAAGTTCATTCTTGAAAGCGATTACAGTTTCTGCCCCCCGAACCCAGATCGGGAGCTGGTTCCATAGGAGAGGAGCCTGATAACTGAAGACTCTGGCTCCCATTCTACTTTTAGAGACTCTAGGTACCACCAGTAACTCTGCATTCTGGGAGCGCAGTGCTCTAGTGGGACAATAAGGTATTAGGAGCTCTTCTAGATATGATGGTGCTAGACCATTTAGAGCTTTGTAGGTCAATAGAAGGATTTTAAACTCAATCCTGGATTCAACAGGAAGCCAGTGCAGAGAAGCTAATACAGGAGAAATATGATCTCTTCTCTTAGTTCTTGTGAGAACACGCGCTGCAGCATTCTGGATCAGCTGGAGAGTCTTAAGGGACTTATTTGAGCAACCTGACAGTAGGGACTTACAATAGTCCAGCCTGGAAGTAACAAATGCATGCACTAGTTTTTCAGCGTCGTTTTGAGACAGGATATTCCTAATTTTGGCAATGTTACGAAGATGAAAAAGGCTGTTCTTGAGGTTTGTTGTAGATTGGCATTAAAGGATATATCCTGATCAAAAATAACTCCTAAATTTCTGACAGTAGTGCTGGAGGCCAGGGCAATACCATCCAGAGTAGCTATATCTTTAGATAATGAGGTTCTGAGGTGTTTAGGTCCCAGTACAATAACTTCAGTTTTGTTAGGGTTTAACATCAGAAAATTATAGGTCATCCAGGATTTTATATCTTTAATGCACGCTTTGAAATTTAGCTAGCTGACTGGTTTCGTCGGTTTGATTGACAAGTATAATTGGGTGTCATCCGCATAACAGTGAAAGTTAATTGAGTGTTTCCTAATAATATTGCCTAGAGGAAGCATATATAAGGAGAATAGAATTGGTCCAAGCACTGAGCCTTGAGGAACCCCATGGCTAACTTTAGCGTACTTGGAGGATTTATCATTAACATTAACAAATTGAGATCGATCAGAGAAATAGGACTTAAACCAGCTTAGAGCAATTCCTTTAATGCCAATTAAGTGTTCCAATCTCTGTAACAGGATTGAATGGTCAATAGTGTCAAATGCAGCACTAAGATCTAGTAAAACAAGAATGGAGACAAGTCCTTTGTCTGCAGCAGTTAAAAGGTCGTTAGTAATTTTCACCTGTATCTCTCACCTGTCTCCGTGTCTCCAGGTGTGCTCTGTGTGTGTGTGTTTGTGTGTGTCTCTCACCTGTCTCCGTGTCTCCAGGTGTGCTCTATGTGTGTGTGTGTGTGTGTATGTGTGTGTGTGTCTCTCACCTGTCTCCGTGTCTCCAGGTGTGCTCTATGTGTGTGTGTGTGTGTGTGTGTGTGTGTGTGTCTCTCACCTGTCTCCGTGTCTCCAGGTGTGCTCTATGTGTGTGTGTGTGTGTATGTGTGTGTGTCTCTCTCACCTGTCTCTGTGTCTCCAGGTGTGCTCTATGTGTGTGTGTGTGTGTGTGTGTGTGTGTGTGTGTGTGTCTCTCACCTGTCTCCGTGTCTCCAGGTGTGCTCTATGTGTGTGTGTGTGTGTGTGTGTGTGTGTGTGTGTGTGTGTGTGTGTGTGTCTCTCACCTGTCTCCGTGTCTCCAGGTGTGCTCTATGTGTGTGTGTGTGTGTGTGTGTGTGTGTGTGTGTCTCTCACCTGTCTCCGTGTCTCCAGGTGTGCTCTGTGTGTGTGTGTGTGTGTGTGTGTGTGTCTCTCACCTGTCTCCGTGTCTCCAGGTGTGCTCTATGTGTGTGTGTGTGTGTGTGTGTGTGTGTGTGTGTGTGTGTGTGTGTGTGTGTGTGTGTGTGTGTGTGTGTCTCTCACACCTGTCTCCGTGTCTCCAGGTGTGCTCTATGTGTGTGTGTGTGTGTGTGTGTGTATGTGTGTGTGTCTCTCACCTGTCTCCGTGTCTCCAGGTGTGCTCTGTGTGTGTGTGTGTGTGTGTGTGTGTGTGTGTGTGTGTGTCTCTCACCTGTCTCTGTGTCTCCAGGTGTGCTCTATGTGTGTGTGTGTGTATGTGTGTGTGTGTCTCTCACCTGTCTCCGTGTCTCCAGGTGTGCTCTGTGTGGATGCCAGTGTGGAGGCGGAGCTTCTGGTTGCAGGTTCAGATGATGGCGTGGTGGCGGTCTGGAGCCTCGCTGACCAGCAGCTGCTACACTCGCTGCTGGGACACACTGGTCAGTCTGTGCTCACTGGACAATAACACACACACACACACACACACACACACACAGACACACACACACACACACACACACACACAGACACACGGGTCAGTCTGTGCTCACTGGACAATAACACACACACACACAGACACACACACACACACACACACACACACACACACACACACACACACACACACACGGGTCAGTCTGGGCCCACTGGACAATAACACACACACACACGCACACGCACAACACACACACACACACACACACACACACACACACACACACACACACACACACACGGGTCAGTCTGGGCCCACTGGACAAACACACACACACACACACACACACACACACACACACACACACACACACACACACACACACACACGGGTCAGTCTGGGCCCACTGGACAACACACACACACACACACATGCACACGCAGACACACACACACACACACAAACAGAGGGCACATCTCCTAACACAAGTCACGCAACGATGTTTTCAGTGAGTGTCCGAAACCTGGTTTGGTAGTTCCCTACATAGTATTTAATAAACACTATGCAGGGTGGAATAGGGAGGGAGCGAGGGAGGAAGGGAGGGAGGAAGGGAGGGAGGGAGGAAGGGAGGGAGGGAGGAAGGGAGGGAGGAAGGGAGGGAGGGAGGAAGGGAGGGAGGGAACGGCTTCTAACACAGCTATTATATCGAGAGACATTTCTAAAAACTGATTCCCATTCCCACACCGTTGGACGAACACTCAAGCTTTTAATAACTTTTCATCTTTAAGGTGTTGAGATAGCAAACACTGAGTTTGAAGTTCATCGGATTAAAATCTCTAGGAGGAGTTCATTAAAGTATCGCACTTTGACTTTTAGGCCTTCTTCCTGTTGCCACTAGGGGGCGCTAAGACTTTAAGTAAATTTCGGCCTTTATTTGTCCTCAGGGTTGGACTCTTATGAATCCTGAAAAGTTTCGAGCCAGTTGGACAACGTACGCTCGAGTAACACCCACTTCCTGTTTCGATGGCGAAACGCACAAAAAGGCCGCCCCGCCCACGGCCACGCCCTATGACGAAAAGTTTTTCTTTTAACAACTTTTCATCTTTAACTTCTTAAGATGGCACAGACCGAGTTTGAAGTTGATCGGATGAAATCTCTAGGAGGAGTTTGTTAAAGTATGACATGTGGAAATGGCCGAAATCGCACTAATTTCTTACAATCAATTAAAAATGGTGGACTTCCTGTTGGTTTTAGGGTATGGCTCCAATTAGCTTTTTTGTGTGTCTTGACATGCTACATATGTGTACCAAGTTTCGTAAGTCTACGTTAAACATATTGCAGGGGCTCAATATTTTAAGTTTTGTAGGGGGGCGCTAGCGAGCCATTTTTTAACGACTATTTACAAAACCATTAAAATATCTGATGCGATCGCCAATTTTGGTGAGTTTTTGATTATGTTATGCCCCCTTTAATTTGTGTGTAGGTGCGGTTTTGTCGGTCAAAGTGACGGGCAGCCCCGCCCACTGCCTCTCATTGGCTGCTGACGGCTCTCTGAGGAGGTGGAGCCTGACGGATGGCCAACAGCTGCTCTGCGTCCAGGAGGCGTTGCCTTTTGGCTCCGCCCCTTCCTCCGTACACCTCCACCTGTCTGATCAGCTGATCTTTGTTTACACCAGGACACAGGTAACCCTTCCTCCGTACACCTCCACCTGTCTGATCAGCTGATCTGTGTTTACACCAGGACACAGGTAACCCTTCGGTAACCCTTCCTTTTACAGTCCCCTAATTAACTGGTATTTACACAGTAATAATATCACATGATTAGGTAACTACCATATGGTAATATGTAGGTCATATACAGGGGGGTTTGCCTGATGGCCCGGGGAAAGTAAAACAAGCAAATATAACAATCTTCTTACCCGTTGGGGCATCATCGTATCATGAACGTTCTCTCGCCCCCGTCGGAGAATGATGATTTGATTGTAGGGATGCACCAAATCCAAATTTCTTCCAGATGTTTTCATACCAGATGTTGTAACATGTTGTGTATAGTTTAGGGTCCTCGCCACCACCAGACCAATCAGCATTGAACAGATTGAACATCTAGCTGGACTTGAACGGCCTTCTTTTGACTGAAAGTTCTGCCAAACAACAACTTTTTCTGCTCACCAGATCCATGTCCACTTTCTCACAGCCTACTGCATTGAACGCTCCACCTACGTAAACACCTTCCCTCACCAGATCCATGTCCACTTTCTCAAAGCCTACTGCATTGAACGCTCCACCTACGTAAACACCTTCCCTCACCAGATCCATGTCCACTTTCTCAAAGCCTACTGCATTGAACGCTCCACCTACGTAAACACCTTCCCTCACCAGATCCATGTCCACTTTCTCAAAGCCTGCTGCATTGAACGCCCACCCACGTAAACACCTTCCCTCACCAGATCCATGTCCACTTTCTCAAAGCCTACTGCATTGAACGCTCCACCTACGTAAACACCTTCCCTCACCAGATCCATGTCCACTTTCTCACAGCCTACTGCATTGAACGCCCACACCTCGTAAACACCTTCCCTCACCAGATCCATGTCCACTTTCTCACAGCCTACTGCATTGAACGCTCCACCTACGTAAACACCTTCCCTCACCAGATCCATGTCCACTTTCTCAAAGCTTACTGCATTGAACGCTCCACCTACGTAAACACCTTCCCTCACCAGATCCATGTCCACTTTCTCAAAGCCTACTGCATTGAACGCCCACCCACGTAAACACCTTCCCTCACCAGATCCATGTCCACTTTCTCAAAGCCTGCTGCATTGAACGCTCCACCTACGTAAACACCTTCCCTCACCAGATCCATGTCCACTTTCTCAAAGCCTACTGCATTGAACGCTCCACCTACGTAAACACCTTCCCTCACCAGATCCATGTCCACTTTCTCACAGCCTAGTGCATTGAACGCTCCACCTACGTAAACACCTTCCCTCACCAGATCCATGTCCACTTTCTCAAAGCTTACTGCATTGAACGCTCCACCTACGTAAACACCTTCCCTCACCAGATCCATGTCCACTTTCTCAAAGCCTACTGCATTGAACGCTCCACCTACGTAAACACCTTCCCTCACCAGATCCATGTCCACTTTCTCACAGCCTACTGCATTGAACGCTCCACCTACGTAAACACCTTCCCGTAATCAAAGGTGCCGTCACTACGGTAGCGCGCCGAGTGCAAGCGTAGGGTTCGCTAGGAAAAAATTCTAACCCAACCCCGTCAAAAAGCCCAATATTCAGCCGAATCCTGGATTCGGTGCATCCCTAGTTTTCATCAACAAATTCAAGCAGTCAGGTGTCTCTGGATTCCCATTTTTTCTTGCATTTGCTCTTAAAAAAAGACCCTTCCTGAATGTAGCTCGATTTTGGGGACATTGGAAATGGGCCAGACTTGCAGAGCAAATCTCAAAGTTGCCGGAAGTTCTCCAGGGTTTACCCAGGCTAACCATTTGGATGACAGCTCGTTGTTGCTGTTGCAGGTAAAGGTGTGGAAGCTGGAGGGGGCGGAGCTCCTCAGCAGCAGCTGTAATGATGCTGACGGTGATGGTGATGATGCTGACGGTGATGAAGATGGCGGCTCAGTGGTTCTGGGAGTCCTGGGGGAATCTGTGGTTACTCTGTGTGCCTCTGGTCTGGTGAGGATCTCTCACCCTGGTGGCGAGGCTCCGACCGTGGAGACCCGGCAGGAGAACTCCCAGAGACGACTCACCGTGGTGAAATCGGTCACGTTACCACGGCGACGGAAAGTCTTTGTGGTTTCCAAAGCCGGATTCCTCCATCAGGTCGGTTTGTTCTTTCTGTTTGTATTTAAGTTACTATTATAGAAGTTGTGTTGCTAAAAAGTTGATTTTGTGTCTGTGTATGTGTGTGCGTGTTTGTGTGTATGTGTCTGTGTGTGTGTCTGTGTGTGTGTCTGAGTGTGTGTATGTGTGTGTGTGTGTGTGTGTGTGTGTGTCTGTTTCTGTGTGTGTGTGTGTGTGTGTGTGTGTGTGTGTGTGTGTCTGAGTGTGTCTGTCTGTGTGTGTGTGTGTGTTTGTGTAACAGTGTATGTGTGTGTCTGTGTGTGTGTGTGTGTGTGTGTGTGTGCGTGTGTGTCTGAGTGTGTGTGTGTTTCTGTCTGTGTCTGTGTGTGTATGTCTGTCTGTATGTATGTGTGTGTGTGTGTGTGTGTGTGTGTGTGTGTGTGTGTGTGTGTGTGTGTGTGTGTCTGAGTGTGTCTGAAACGTGAAATACACTTGAAATATTAATTGTCACAAATACAAATATATCTTCCTCCACTGTGCTGCGGAGGAAGGTCTGTCTAGTCCACACAGCATTTAGTGTGTAGTTTCTAGTCTGTGATTTAAAAACTCAGAGACATTATGATTGTTGAAGATTGGTCCTTAGATGTGAGATGGAGTCACACAGTCTTCACCACTCGCTACAGTAACGTTATAATCTTCCATAATTATAATTAAACAACTGATGATGATGATGATGATGATGATGATGATGATGATGATGATGATGATTTACCTTCCTGTCTGCAGATTTCCAAGACGGGAAAATGGACCGCCAACACGTTTCCTCTGGTTCCTTCTTTGCTTTCAGTCACTGAAGATGAAAAAATACTGTTAGCAGGTACGACTTGTTGATTTAACTCATAAACCTGGACCACATTTTCCCACGTTTTTGTGTCTGAAATAACAATTTAAAAAGTTCTGTTGTTGCTGCTGACAGACTCAGATTATTATTCTAAGTGTCTGACAACATTATGGGATGGATCCCTTCAGAGATAGACTTTTTAGTTAAAGAGTAAGATCCTTTTAGTTTAACATGAAACAGCCCCGAAATCACCATCACCAAACTCCACCAGACTCCATGTAAATAATCAGGACTTTTATCATCGTAAAACACACTTTATTCAAAGTAGACAGAAACTAAATAAAACTACCAAAAGCTGTCTTGGTTCATCTTTCCACTGTTTCAACAATCATCACTCTGGTTTGGTTGAAATAAACCCTTAATTCACCCATTTACATGTGGAGCTATGCTGGCTCTATACACGCTAAAAGTCCTGATTATTTATATGGAGTCTGGTGGAGATATGCTGGCTATATACACACTAAAAGTCCAGATTATTTACATGGAGTCTGGTGGAGATATACTGCCTCTATACACGCTAAAAGTCCTGATTATTTACATGGAGTCTGGTGGAGATATACTGCCTCTATACACGCTAAAAGTCCTGATTATTTACATGGAGTCTGGTGGAGTTTGGTGATGTGATTTTATGTTAAACTAAAAGGATCTTACTCTTTAACTAAAAGATCTGTCTCTGTAGGGATGGAAACCTGATTTCATAGAGTGACTGTGATTCTTATTTGTATGTATAAACGTTTTTCGGGGTAACTGCGTTTGCTCCTCTGCAGGAAGTGATCGGACGCTGAGCCTATTTAACATCGACAGAAACTCCGTGGACGGATTCCTTGACCTTCAACACGACGACAGCGTTTTATCGGCGTGCGTCTCCTCAGACAGCCGGCTGCTCGCCACCGGAGCTGCTGACCAACTCATACGAGTAACTAACAGTAGATGTAGCTCTTTCAAAATAAAAGCCTCTCCAGCTGTTTCAAAGTAAGAGCTTCTCCAGCTGTTGCAGATGTTTCAAAGTAAAAGCTTCTCCAGCTGTTTCAGAGTAAAAGCTTCGCCAGCTGTTTCAAAGTAAAAGCTTCTCCAGCTGTTTCAAAGTAAAAGCTTCTCCAGATGTTTCAGAATAAAAGCTTCTCCAGCTGTTTCAAAGTAAAAGCTTCTCCAGCTGTTTCAAAGTAAAAGCTTCTCCATCTGTTTCAAAGTAAAAGCTTCTCCATCTGTTTCAGTGTTAAAGCTTCTCCAGCTGTTTCAAAGTAAAAGCCTCTACATCTGTTTCAAAGTAAAAGCTTCTCCATCTGTTTCAAAGTAAAAGCTTTTCCATCTGTTTCAGTGTTAAAGCTTCTCCAGCTGTTTCAAAGTAAAAGCTTCTCCAGCTGTTTCAAAGTAAAAGCCTCTCCAGCTGTTTCAAAGTAAAAGCCTCTCCAGCTGTTTCAAAGTAAAAGCGTCTCCAGCGGTTTCAAAATAAAAGCTACTCAACTTGTTTCAAAATCAAAGCTTTAAAAGTAAAAGCTACTCCAGCTGTTTCGAAATAAAAGCTTCTCCAGCTGTTTCAAAATAAAAGCTTTCAAAATAGAAGCTTCTCCAGCTCTTTCAAAATAAAAGCTTTCAAAAAGCTACTCCAGCTGTTTCAAAATAAAAGCTTCTCCAGCTATTTCAAAATAAAAGCTTTCAAAATAAAAAGCTCTGTCTGTCTGACCTTTCCCTGTCAGATCTGGTCGGTGACCACGGGCGCGTTGCTGGACACTCTGTGTGGTTCAGACACTCCCGTCTCGTCGGTCCTCCTTTACAACCGGTTCGTGGTCTCAGCCTCCACGCACGCCGCCAGCGTCCACGTGTGGAATCTGAACTACGACACACGCCACAAACCCAACGCACACGTCCCGGCGGGCTGCGCCCACGTGGCCGTCACCAAGGACGCAGACCGCGTCTTCTACGTCCGACAGCAGAGCCAGACCGAGGTCATCAGCTGGAACAACAACACAGGTCACTGCACAGTTACAGCACGGAGACGCACACATGTCTCTGGGTGTATATATATATATATACATATATATATATATATATATATATATATATATATATATATATATATATATATATATAT
>NC_041339.1:36986893-37044393 GCF_004354835.1 Perca flavescens | reverse complement strand
GTTATAAACTCGGCTGGTTGATTTCACATTTTAATGTCTGTGTGGATTTGCAGAAGAGGGATTGTATTCAACGTAATACTGCATGTAAAATCTGATTCATATAATGATAAGGTTTCTACTTTTCCTTCAAACTCTTTTTGTTTATTTCTCAATATTTAAGTTATCTTCTCTGATACATCCGGGGTCCTCAAACATATCACTCAAAGGTCTGTATCTAAAAAGCTATACGCTCTAACAAATATCTGAGTATTAAAAGTTGTATTTCTGTACTTTTTTTGTTGTTGATTATTTTTTTGAGGCATTTTTAGGCCTTTATTTGACAGGACATGTGACATTATGTTGTCTTCCTCGTCCACCGTGCAACCTTTTATTTGTCTGGGTCCAAATGTACTTTTTTTTTTAATCGTTTTGATCGTCTTTTTTTCGACACTTGTGATGCTTTTCAGCAAAAAAAAAAAAAAAAACGTTTTTTTTGTCACTTCTTATCATGTTTTTGTTGTTTTCTTTCAACGTTATTTCATAATTTTTTTATCCAAATGCTATAAAATTGACTAAAACTCAGAAATTATCGCTCGCCCAGGCGCCCCATGTCTGTACATTTTAACAGGAGTTGTCCGTAGAACGTGATTCATGATTTATATTTCAGTTTTTTACATTTCAAATTGCATAATAATTTCCCCGTGTGTGTCTGTGTGTGTTTGTTTGCATCTGCGTTTGTGTCTCTCTGTGTGTTTGTGTGTGTGTGTGTCTGTTTGTTTGCGTCTGTGTTTGTGTGTATGTGTGTGTCTCTCTGTGTGTGTGTGTGTGTGTCTGTGTGTGTGTGTTTGTGTTATCCCTAAACATAAAGACAGGCTGTTCTTCTGTCTGTTCCCCCCTCACTCCACTAACATATTCATATAATTTTCATATTATTTCCTTTAACACAAATTCAAAAAATCCCCAACAGGAAATGTATGAATGCAAATGTCACATTTCAAGGTGTTACACGGTTGACTTGTTTAACAACTGTGTTAGTCTGTGTGTGTGTGTGTGTGTGTGTGTGTGTGTGTGTGTGTGTGTCTCTCTGTGTGTGCGTGTGTGTGTCTGTGTGTTTTTGCGTCTGCGTTTGTGTTTGTGTGTGTGTGTCTGTGTGTCTTCTGTGTGTGTGTTTGTGTTATCCCTAAACATAAAGACAGGCTGTTATTCTGTCTGTTCCCCCCTCACTCCACCAACATATTCATATAATTTTCATATTATTTCCTTTAACACAAATTCAAAAAATCCACAACAGGAAATGTATGAATGCAAATGTCACATTTCAAGGTGTTACACGGTTGACTTGTTTAACAACTGTGTTAGTCTGTGTATGTGTGTGTTTGTGTGTGTTGTAACTTCAATAAATGCAATGTTTTCCAAAAGTCAAAAATGTTACACTGTTAATGTGTGTTTGTCTGTGTGTGTGTGTGTGTGTGTGTGTGTGTGTCTGTGTGTCTGTATGTGTGTGTATGTTAACTTTAAAAAATGCAACATATTTTCCAAAAGTCACTGAGTAATTGTGTAAAATAATCCTGATTTCATACCAAACATAACTGTGTTTATTATCATCTAACAGGGTGAAGATGCAGTGGAGTCTGTTTGTGTTCATTGTGATGGGTAAGTGGATCATCTGGACAGCTCACTCCTCATCAACTCCAAGTCACACTTCAATTAAGAATATGGTTTGATTCAAACTGTAATTTAGTTTTTTTTTCAAACTGGATTTTGCTGTGTGTAATTGGCTGACAGACTCAGATTATTATTCTAAGTGTCTGATAAGATAGATAGATAGATAGATAGATTTTTATTGATCCCCAAAAAAAATGGGAAATAATGGTGTTGCAGCAGCAAAAATATCAGACACACAGCTCAAATACAGAGTATACATTAAATAATAGGAAACAATATACATTAAATAATTGAATACTACACAAGCAATATTTAAAATATATACAATTTGTAAATAAAATGTACAACTGTTTCCCTAGTAATGATAGGATGTAGATATACCTATTGTGCAAGGTTGTGCAAGGTGCATTCAGTGCAGCTGTGATGTATATGAGTCTTATCTCACACTCAGTGATGAAGCGTTAAAAAGTTTAATTGCCTGTGGTAGGAATGATTTCCTGTAGCGGTCCGTGCAACATCGAAGCTGTCGGAGCCTCTTAGAGAAGGTGCTCCTCTGTTGGACCAGTGTGGGGGGGTGGAGAGGGTGGTCGGGGTTATCCATGATATCCATGATAGATAACAGTTTGTTCAGTGACCTCCTCTCCACCACAGCTTCAAGTGTGTCCTGTTTGCAGCCAATCAGAGCCATTATGGAACATAAAATTATGGGATGGATCCCTACAGAGATAGACCTTTTAGTTAAAGAGTAAGATCCTTTTAGTTTAACATGAAACAGCTCCGAAATCACCATCACCAAACTCCACCAGACTCCATGTAAATAATCAGGACTTTTTGCGTGTATAGAGGGAGCATATCTCCACCAGACTCCATGTAAATAATCAGGACTTTTAGCGTGTATAGAGCCAGCATATCTCCACCAGACTCCATGTAAATAATCAGGACTTTTAGCGTGTATAGAGCCAGCATATCTCCACCAGACTCCATGTAAATAATCAGGACTTTTAGCGTGTATAGAGTCAGCATATCTCCACCAGACTCCATGTAAATAATCAGGACTTTTAGTGTGTATAGAGCCAGCATATCTCCACCAGACTCCATGTAAATAATCAGGACTTTTAGCTTGTATAGAGCCAGCATATCTCCACCAGACTCCATGTAAATAATCAGGACTTTTAGCGTGTATAGAGCCAGCATATCTCCACATGTAAATGGGTGAATTAAGGTTTTATTTCAACTAAACCATAGTGGTGATTGTTGGAACAGTGGAAAGATGAACCAAGACGGGTTTTGATAGTTTTATTTAGTTTCTGTCCACTTTAAATGAAGTGTGTTTTATGATGATAAAGGTACTGATTATTTACATGGAGTCTGGTGGGTTTAGCGAACGCAATTTGGCAGATCTTTTTTTTTTTTTTTATAAAAAGATCTGCCAAATTGCGTTCGCTTTATATTTTGTTTCTGGACCAAATTTTTTATGCCAACATATATTAGTTAGCATGTATTATCATTATAATATATGCTAACATGTTAGCATATGCTACCATGTTAACAAATTAAGTCTGGTGGGTTTGGTGTTGGTGATTTTGGAGCTGTTTCATGTTAAAAAAAATGGATCTTACTCTTTAACATTTTTTTAGTTAGCATGTATTAGCATTACAGCATATGCTACCATTTTAGCATATGCTATAATGCTAATGTATGCTAACTTAAAAAAGGTTGTAGTTAGCATGTATTACTCTTTAACATCAGTCACTTAGACACAAAAACATGGGACAATAGAGTCCAGGTTTTAAAACAAAGTTACCTTTTAATGAACAGATGCTTGTCTTGCTCTCAGCTCCATCACTGCAGTTTCTTCTCTGTTATCAGGTCAGTGTTCCTCCATTGGGGGTCACCTGTATGACTACCACTTCATTGGATATGAGATGACCTGGGAAGCAGCACAGGAGTATTGCAGAAAGAACCACACTGACCTGGCCACAGTGTCTAACCAGACAGACATGAAGAGACTCCTTAACTCCACGACTGAACAGTATCCAGCTGGAGCCTGGATTGGGCTGCAAAACAACACACCAAGCACTGTGTGGCGCTGGTCTCAGCCAGGGGTGGAGTTCAACGAGACTGAGAGTAAATGGTTTACAGGACAGCCAGATAGTAAAGGCTGTGTTGATCAAATCCATCATGAGAACTGTGTGAAGATGAACAATGACAAATGGCATGACATCTCTTGTTCTAAAACCTTTAAATTTATCTGCTATGATGGTGAGAATATTTATCACATATAGTCTGTTCTCCCCTAAAAAACTCCCCCATGAGTTGGTTTGTTCCAGAATCTTTCTGACCTATATTCAGGTTTGTAGTGGCGGCGCCCTCTAGTGGCCGTAGTAGTTCTGACTTATATCCCCCCCTCTAATCTGATCCACAGGAGAGTTTTCCGTCCTCATATCTAAACCAGAGAAGGTAACGGTGGTGGTTTTAAACACGTCGTTAATGTTGTGAAACGGCCCCAGTTTTGTCAGGTTTTAGACTCTAAAACTACTGAGTTAAGTTGATAAAAAAGATGGAGGTTTGGGTTCAAGCTAGGGTTAGGGATGCACCGAATCCAGATTTTGGGGGTTCGGCTGAATCCTGAATCCCCTGGTTGAGATTGTGCTGACTCCTCCTCCCATCCTCAGTCCACGAACTCAGTAAACACATGAATGAAGTAAACAGGGACTGTCCTTCCTTTGCTGTACCTGAAGTTGCTGCATTCTGGCTGCTGTCTGGAGATTCCTTCGTGCACAACTCGTATTCTTCCAGATGTTTCAGACCAGATGTTGTAACAACGGCCATGTTGTGTATAGTTTAGGGTCCTCGCCACCACCAGACCAATCAGCGTTGAACAAATTGAACATCTAGTTGGACTTGAACGGCCTTCTTTTGACTGAAAGTTCTGCCAAACAACAACTATTTCTGCTCAACAGATCCATGTCCACTTTCTCACAGCCTATTGCATTGAACATTGACATAGCTCTGTTTTTTCCTTAAAGTCAAAATAATTCTCTGTTTCTTTTCTTTTCAAACGGGACATGAACCTCTCCTAGGTGAAAGTTGAAATCCGGCCTCTCAGCTTATCGAACAGCTGATTGGTTCAGAATCGACTCAACATGACGATGTTTTATATAAACATTTTATTGATTTTTGAATCGGAGGGATTTTAACTGCTATTCATCTGATTTAAAGGCTTATTCTGTACAGAACACCTGTTGTGAGGCTGATAGTTACGTTTAGAAGTCAGAGAGACTAAATCTGTTCAGGTTACAGATCATCTACAGTCTGTTGTTAATTAAAAGCAGCAACAGATCGCATGTAGAGAACTTTGACAGCTACTCTGTCATAATAAAATCAACTGGAAACTGTGTAGGAGCTGATATATGGGTCTGAAAACATTTTATTAAATCGGAATCGAACCACAGTGTTTGTGTCACTTCCTGTTGAGTCTGAATGCTGCTGGAATCAGCTGGAAAACTGTCCGATTTGAGAGCTGACTTTTGTCACCGCCCCCCGCTGCTGCCGCCTGCTCTCGTCTACTTTACAGGCGAGGAGCAGTTCATCTCGAACGAGCCTACTTTTTCTTACTATGGCCACGCCAAGACCCCCCTTCAAAAGCAGCTTGATTGGTTGGGGTTAGGCTTGACCTCGAGTAGTTAAGGTTAGGATAGCTGATTGGTCAGGGGATAGGACCTGAACTAATCGGGTTACGTTACCTTGCGTAAGCATGGACGCCTGGCCAATAGATGTGATTGAGGGCGTGTGTCTTGGTGTCAGAACTACTACGACCACTCGAGGGCGCCGCCACTAGAAACATAAATATAGGTCAGAATGATGCTGGAACAAACCACTTATGGGGGAGTTTTTCAGGAGAGGACAGACTCTGAATTGATATCACATTATTGTATTGATATAAGAATAATGTAGGATTTTGTCTTGTGTTACACAGTACAGAATAAATCCGGGAAAACATTTAATATCATTAACTCTGAGAAGACCTGGCTAGACGCTCAGAGCTACTGCAGAGAAAATTACACTGACCTGATCAGTGGAGTCAAACAGCTGGAAGACTTCAAGACACAGCCCCTGAATTATGTAAAGCAGCCCCCAAATGATGATGAACCTCTCTGGATCGGCCTGTTCAGAGACTGCTGGAGTTGGTCAGATGGGAGCAGTTTCTCTTTCAGATCCTGGGATAAAGATGAACCTAAGGATGATGACCCTAAGAAGAAATGTGCTATGACTAGGTCAAATGGAAATTGGAGCTCCGCTGATTGTAATGAAACCAAACCCTTCTTCTGCTACAACGGTGAGTTTAGCAGAAGGTCTCTCTAACGGTACTGTACATCTACATCTGTTAAATTATTCACTTTATTTAGTAGTTTATTATAAGAATTATGACCGCACGGTATGAGGTTCATCGTTGATAATGATATAACTCACGATAAATAAACATAAACTGTTCTCAGTTCTGCTAAAATACAACAAACTGCTTGTTAGATTTAAAACTAATGTTACAGCTGTTATTTAAACTGTCCTGTGTTTGTCTCCACGGGCGGAGCATTTGGGTCTCTGCCCCTGATTGGCTCTCCTTCTCCCCTGATTGACTCTCCTTCTCCCCTGATTGACTCTCCTTCTCCCCTGATTGACTCTCCTTCTCCCCTGATTGACTCTCCTTCTCCCCTGATTGACTCTCCTTCTCCCCTGATTGACTCTCCTTCTCCCCTGACAGATTCAGTGATCCTGATCAACCAGAGCATGATCTGGGAGGATGCGTTATACTACTGCAGAGATCACTATCGCGACCTTGTCTCCATCACCAACCTGGACGATCAGCGCTGGGTCCAGGAGAGAGCCAAGATGGCCTCCACTCCCCACGTGTGGATGGGACTGCGCTACACCTGCACTCTGGACTTCTGGTTCTGGGTCAGTGACGAGACGGTCCTCTACAAGAACTGGGGCCCTGGCCAGCCTGGGGACGAATGTAACATGTCTGGAGCCATGAACCGAGAGGGGACCTGGGTCAAAAAGATCGATGATGACCACAAACTTAACTTCATCTGTTCCAAGAACTAACCAGCAAAATGTAACTAAGTATATTTACTCAAGTACTGTACTTAAGTAAAAATGTTGTTAAGATGAGGTACTTTACTTAGATCTCAAAGTAAATATTTCAAGTAAAAAAGTTGTAATATTTTGGGGAAAAAGTTGTAATATTTTGGGGAAAAACTTGGAATATTTTGGGGAAAAAGTTGTAATATTTTGGGTAAAAAGTTGTAATATTTCAAGTAAAAAAAAGGGTAATATTTCAAGTAAAAAAGTCGTAATATTTCAAGTAAAAAAGTCGTAATATTTCAAGTAAAAAAGTTGTGATATTTCAAGTAAAAAAGTCGTGATATTTCAAGAAAAATGGCAATTAAAAAATGTCGTATAATTTCGGAAAAAAAGTAATATTTCAAGCATATCATTTTGTAATATTTCAAGTAAAAACGTTGTTATATTTCAAGTGAAAAAGTCGTAATATTTCAGAAAAAAGTAATATTTTAAGTAAAAAAATGTCGTAATATTTCAAGTAAAAAATGTCGTAATATTTCAAGTAAAAAATGTCGTAATATTTCAAGTACAAAAGTCATAATATTTCATGTAAAAAAGTCTTTATATTTCAAGTAAAAAACTCATAATATTTCAAGTAAAATAGTCGTAATATTTCAAGTAAAAGAGTCGTAATATTTTAATAAGAAAATCATAATATTTTAGAAAGAAAGTTAAATAAAATAAAATATAGATCTTTTACTTTACATTTTAAAGGGGTGATAGAATGCAAAACCAATTTTACCCTGTCATAGTTGAATATTGACAGTTCGGTGGGTAAATAAGACATACATAGAAGTTCAAAATCCCATTGACACCCCTTTATTACAATAATCTCATATTTTGAAACTGCCTCTGAAAACGGGCGAATCTCAACAAAGCTGGAAGCTTACGTAAGCATCTCAGTACCTGTACCTTTGTCAGCCCCAACATTTACATAAGCTACACAACTGTCTTCTGAATCTAGGTCACGCAGATCTCTGCTATTCCATTACAAAATTCACTTCTGAAACTTTTTTATGCGAGAAATCAACCATGTAAAGCTCAAATATGGGCCGCTTTACGATAATTGAAACAAACTCACCCTTTTCTGGGTGACTGGACTACCAAACGCTGCTGCCCTGACAGAGCTCCAGGGCCTGCAGCTCGCTGTTCTCCCTCCCCTCTTCCTGCTACCTGCTGGCCGGTGAGTGACTGAGAGCGTGGTCGGCGAGCTTGTTCTCTCACCGCAGGTTCCAGTTAATCTTATAATATAAATATAAAATCTTATAATGGATATGTGTGTTGAGTTATTTAAGCAAACAATTCGGGGAAATAAACACCTCTTGTCCGCGAGTCTCATTGATAGAGCCGTGGTGAGCTGGAGTCCATCAATGAGAGCTAGCTAGCCTCCTTCTAACGAGACCTCTGACATTCACAAAAATGCATTCAATTGAAATCCGAAATCGGACAAGTGTTAGCTAAGCTTTGTAAGACCTTGGGGAACCTGTAATATACATGCCGTGACGAAATTCAAACTGTAAATATACTATAGTTATACCGAAAGTGCAGCTAGCTAGCTGCGATATTTCCCCATTGTATTCAATGGGACATATAGCTAGCTAGCTAGCTGCTCCTCCTAACAAGACCCTGAGTTCATAAAAATACCTTAAATTCAAATCGAACACAATGGTTAGCTTTGTAAGACCTTGGGGTAGATGTTATATAAGTGGCGTGATGAAATTCAAACTGTAAATATACTATAGTTATGCCGAAAGTGTAGCTAGCTAGCTGCTCCTCCTAACAAGACCCTGAGTTCATAAAAATACCTTAAATTCAAATCGGACACAATGGTTAGCTTTGTAAGACCTTGGGGTAGATGTTATATAAGTGGCGTGATGAAATTCAAACTGTAAATATACTATAGTTATGCCGAAAGTGTAGCTAGCTAGCTGCTCCTCCTAACAAGACCCTGAGTTCATAAAAATACCTTAAATTCAAATCGGACACAACGGTTAGCTTTGTAAGACATTGCGGTAGATGTGACACAAGTGGCGTGACGAAATTCAAACCGTAAATATATTATAGTTATGCTGGCAGCCGGCCGCGGAGCCCCGGTAGTGCAGTATCCACAAAGGGTGACGTTGCCCTGGGTATGGAGCCCAGCAGGCTGCCGCTTTCTCGTCAGACTGCGTGGAGCTCCTAATGTCCGACACGTCAAATTTGCAATTAGCCAACAATTTTCGTAAAACGGCCCATATTTGAGCTTTATATAGTTGATTTCTCGCATTAAAAAATCTCAGAAGTGAATTTGGTAACGAAACATTGCAGTGTCTGGAATGTGAGATTCTGTCGCGTCTCTAATGTGTGTGTATGGGGATTCGCTCAACCAATCAGCGCGCAGCTCATCTAAATATTCACGAGCATACCATATTTGGAAGAAAAGCTCTTGTTAGGGCCAAAACACAGGGATGCCTAAGGGCCAATAAAATATCAACCAGGCCATTTTCAGCCCAACCAATGTTACATATCCCATTAGGAGACCTTAAGGAACAGTGTGAAATACCCTCTATAATCATTCTCTTCAATCATCACCCCTTTAACAGTGTGGGATTAATACTTTTACTTAAGTTAAGGATGTGTTTTATTAATTTACTCACTTTGTTTGCAGTGGTGTGACGTTGACATACTGTGTGTCCTCTGGGATTATTGAACGGCATCTCAAAATAAATATTTCAAGTAAAAAAGTCGTAATATTTCTGAAAAAAAGTCGTAATATTTTGGGGGAAAAGTCATAATATTTTTAAGAAAAAAATTGTAATAATATTTGGGGAAAAAAGTCGAAATATTTTAAGTAAAAAATTTTAATATTTCAAGTAAAGAAAGTCGTAATATTTTGGGAGAAAAGTCATAATTTTTCAAGTACAAAAGTCATAATATTTTAGAAAAAAGTCATAATATTTCAGGGAAAAAAAGTCAAAATATTTAAAAACAATATTTTAAGAAGAGAGTTGTAATATAGATATTTTTTAAGTTTACTTTAAATTTTAACAGTGTGGGAGTAATACTTTTACTTAAGTTAAGGATGTGTTTTATTCATTTACTCACTTTGTTTGCAGTGGTGTGACGTTGACGTACTGTGTGTCCTCTGGGATTATTGAATGGCATTCTGGGAAATGTAGGAAACAAACCTCGGGGGGGAGAGATGTGACAGCAGATATTAAACTGAGGATGTAATCCTGTAACATGAATGATTACCATTTGTTATTTTTTCTTCCTCTTAAAGTTTCAAGTTCTGGTGAATATCTGATGGTTATATTTAGTAAAATCTGTTTCTGATGATCACATTATTTCTTGAGTTTCATGTAACCAAAGAATAGTTTTCTCGGAGTCTAAATAAACTGTTGAACCACAGAGTGGTCCTCTTTTTTTTCTCTAACCCAAAATCCTGTTATCACGTCATGAAACTGGGTCTGTGTGTGCTGGGTCTCTACGTTATTTCCTCCTCCCACAACAGCCAGGATCAAGTAGAGTTTTGCGGTAACTGTAAGTAAGTTGGTTAGTGTGTTAGTGTGGTGGTCAACAGAAAGGGTTTTCTCCCAGGCTCACCCCCCCAAGCCTCAGTGCAGAGAAACACTCAACACACAATCCTCACTGAGATAAAACACACACACACACACACACACACACACACACACACACACACACACACACACACACACACACACACACACACACACACACACACACACACACACACACACACACACACACACACACACACACACACGTACTGTAACTACATTTATACATAGCCATGTTCTACTGCTCTTCATACTATTCATCCTGCACATACTTATTCTTACTACTCTTATAATGGTACTGTTTCTGCACTACAATGGTACTGTTACCACACTGCACATATCTGTACATACTGTACATATCTGTCTATATGGGTCATACTGAATATCCATATTTATTCTGTTTTTCTTATAATAATACACTGCATATATCTATATTATTCTCACTACTATTACGATGTAAACCAACTGTACACTACTGTCTACACTGCACTAGATTTCTTGTCCTGTCTATACTTGTATATTTGTATATATACTAACCCTATGACAAGAACGTTGAATCTAATCTGATATAATCTAAATGTTTAGATGAAGGTAACAGTGGGATGTTTCCAGGCAATGATACAGATCTGACACGTCTTATATTTTACTAAACTTCACAAGATGTAAGTTATAAACTATATAAGTTATATAAGTTATAAACTCGGCTGTTTGATTTCACATCTTAATGTCCGTGTTGTCGTCCTGTCGACCGTGATACTTTTTATTTTTCTGGCTCAAAATTTACTTCTTTGTTTTCAACGTTGGTATTGTCTTTTTCGACACTTCTGTTGCTTTTCCCCAAGGTTTTATATACCTTTTTTTGTCACTTCTTAACAATGTTTTTGTCACGTTTTTCCTGCGCTTTTTTTACGTTTTTTAAATGTTTTTCCCCCCCACATTTTTTAAGCTATTTCTGACATTTTTGTCATTCTTTTCAACTTTCATTTATTATTTTCATCACTTTTTCTGTCTCCAAATGTTATAAAATCGACTAAAACACCCAAATTTAATGAAAGTACTGAGCTGATCTTTTATTGAACATTTTGTTTGCATTTTTTTCCAGCTTCCCGCACTTTTTGTTGAATTTGTTTTTAGTTTTGTGGCTTATTTCAAAACGTTTGATGCTTTTGTTGATATATTTTATTGCTTTTTTATCGCTTTGTTTGACTGATTGTCAATTGTAATTTTTTCGACAATTTTGGTAATTTTACGTTGGATGCTTTTTCCCCACTGCTACAACTTATACCACGAGTTTTACACTTATTCTTGGAATTCAGTGTCAGTCAACCTAATTTCTGAGTTTAAAAAGCAGAAATATGCTATAAAATTGAATGAAAACACCCTAAATTTAATATAAATAGTGAACTGATTCTTCATTTTACTTGAGAAGAGCGTTTTATACAACCATCCATGTTCATTTTAGGAAATTTGGTTGAAAGACACCCAAATTTAAGATGTAGAGACGTTTTGAAAATGGATCAAATATTCTACGTAATAATGCTTGTGTAAAATCTGATTAATATAATAATAAGGTTTACAGTTTTCCTTCAAACTGTTTTTGTTTATTTCTCAATATTTAAGTTATCTTCTCTGATACATCCGGGGTCCTCAAACGTATCCCTCAAAGGTCTCCATCTAAAAAACTATATGCTCTAACAAATATCTGAGCATTAACAGTTTTTCTGTATACATTTTTTTTTTTTTGAGGTATTTTTAGACCTTTATTTGACAGGACAGCTTAGACTTGAAAGGGGAGAGAGAGAGGGGGAAATGATATGCAGCAAAGGGCAGCAGGTCAGAATTGAGCCTGACACAAACAAACACACACACACACACACACACACACACACACACACACACACACACACACACACACACACACACACACACAGTTCGGTTCTTTAAGAATCTCCCCACCGATCGGGGCATCAGGAGAGGACACGTTGTTATGACTCGTGGTTTTTTTATTTACACTGAGTGATTGTCCACATACAGTTGTTTAGTCCACAAATAGCAGGTTATAAACCTGTAGAAATAGAAAGGCTATGGTGTAAACAACAATATTAGCCACATACCTAATATACCATATTCTCAATAATATACAAATGTACATATATAGAATATAAATTTTAATCTAGGCAGTACTTAATATTATAAATATTATAATTGTACATAGTGTTTAAACTCAATGACTAAACAAAAGTACATATATCTAAACACAAAAATGCACATCAATATCAATGTTACACATTAACCCAGTAACCCAAACCCACAGAGGTGTATGTTGGTCTAAAGTGAAAACAGTGAGTGTAGTTTTAGATAGCGACGCTGTGCACAGCAATCCATTACCAATGTAAATCAATTGACTACATTTTCCATCCAGCACTGCAACCAGGAAGTAGCTTGTGTGACGGTGAGACGCACCAATTTCAAACATTTACTGGAATATAGTCACGGATACTATAGAGTCGACAGCGTTAAACATCAGACAGCACATAAGGTTTTATCAGCGTGACCAACGTAACAGTTATCAAGCAAACAAATCGCGCACATACACATCGGCAGCACAGCAGTAGCGCAACAGACAAACAAACTTAAACCGCAGCTCAACGTAGCGAAACAACAGCTTACCGGTGGCGCATCTCTCCTGACGAGACAACATGTCAGACCTAGTACTCGGTCCCGTTTATTACCTATGCCCATTCATTTCTGGATTCTAACACATCGTCTTTTTCCTCTTTTGGGATCTTACTGGTCCACGTTTCAACTCTTGACTAGCACGTACATCAATCAGGTAAGTCCCTCCCACCTATTAACCTGCGTTACATCGCTGTCGAACACCTGTGACATAGTGAACGCTACAGTACCAGAAACCCAGGGTTGGTGGAAACTAAACTGAAACATAGCTGGATAGCCACCTAAACCAGCTTCATGGTTTAGGCCCCAGGTTGAAAAAATACCCAAAGTTTCCCTTCAAGATGTAGCTGAATGTGATGAATAGTTAAATCTTTGATTTGCATCATGAGTGACTGGCTTATACACTGTATCCCTAAACATAAAGACAGGCTGTTCTTCTGTCTGTTTCCCCCCCCCTTCCCTCCCGACGGCTTACCTCACTCTGCCAACATATTGATATCATTTTCATATAATTTCCCTTAACACAAATTCAAAATGCAAATGTCTCAGTTCAAGGTGTTACACTGTGGACTGGTGTGTTTGTCTGTCTGTGTGTGTGTGTGTGTGTGTGTGTGTGTGTGTGTGTGTGTGTGTGTGTGTGTGTCTCTGTGTGTGTTGTAACTTCAATAAATGCAACATCTTTTCCAAAAGTCAGTGAGTAATCATGTAAAATAATCCTGATTTCATACCAAACATAACTGTGTTTATTACCATCTAACAGGGTGAAGATGCAGTGGAGTCTGTTTGTGTTCATTGTGATGGGTAAGTGGATCATCTGGACAGCTCACTCCTCATCAACTCCAAGTCACACTTCAATTAATAATATGGTTTGATTTAAATGGTAATTTAGTTTTTTTTTTCCAACCTGGATTTTCCTGTGTGTAAGTGGCTGACAGACTCAGATTATTATTTTAAGTGTCTGACAACATTATGGGATGGATCTCTACAGAGATAGACCTTTTAGTTAAAGAGTAAGATCCTTTTAGTTTAACATGAAACAAAATCACCATCACCAAACTCCACCAGATTCCATGTAAATAATCAGGACTTTTAGCGTATATAGAGCCAGCATATCTCCACCAGACTCCATGTAAATAATCAGGACTTTTAGCGTGTATAGAGCCAGCATATCTCCACACCAGACTCCATGTAAATAATCAGGACTTTTAGCGTGTATAGAGCCAGCATATCTCCACCAGACTCCATGTAAATAATCAGGACTTTTAGCGTGTATAGAGCCAGCATATCTCCACCAGACTCCATGTAAATAATCAGGACTTTTAGCGTGTATAGAGCCAGCATATTTCCACCAGACTCCATGTAAATAATCAGGACTTTTAGCGTGTATAGAGCCAGCATATCTCCACCAGACTCCATGTAAATAATCAGGACTTTTAGCCCAGCATATCTCCACCAGACTCCATGTAAATAATCAGGACTTTTAGTGTGTATAGAGCCAGCATATCTCCACCAGACTCCATGTAAATAATCAGGACTTTTAGCGTGTATAGAGCCAGCATATCTCCACATGTAAATGGATTAATTAAGGGTTTATTTCAACCAAACCAGAGTGGTGTTTGTTGGAAAAGTAGAAAGATGAACAAAGACAGCTTTTGGTAGTTTTATTTAGTTTCTGTAGACTGTGTTTTACGATGCTTGGCAAATATATCTACTGATGCTACCGGACATATCTTCAGTGATGTTCCTGGAATCATTTGGTGTTTCGGGTCTTTCATCATCATACACCCTCATCCACGTGACCCAGCTGAAGCTGGTCAGATGCCAGCTTGTGTCCAGTTGGCAAATCTAGCTACTTTGTCTACATGGATCTCCTCTATTGAGCCATAGCCATCTTGAGGCTTTCTCTGCCGCTTCGGTGGTATTGTGGATGGCTCTTCTCCTCCTCACTCCATCAATGTCTAACAGACTGAAGGCTCTGAACAGGGATCGGGATGCAAAGCCCCTGCTTCCGACCTCTATTGGGAAACACCTTGCTCTCCATCTGGCTTGTCGACACTCGCTGACCAGTCCCCCGTACTTGGCGAGCTTCCTTCAAAGGCATCTTCCAGGCGTTCTTCCCAAGGGACTGTGTAGGTAAAACATTTGACCGTTTGACCGTTTCTAATCTGGCACAGAAAGGCCAGACGTAATCTGACTCCAGTTAAGGTCACTACACCTCAAACCTTTTTATTAGAAGTTTCCGTTGACTGGTAGATCAGAAATAAATCTCAGGATTCGCTGGATTCAAAAGTAACAAGCTTTAGTGAAATGATATCCCAAGTAAATACATATGCATATGGACGCAGTTCTCCCTCACCCTACCAAAAGACAGTCTCCCCGGGAACTCGTGCTTGCTACTCAGACCCTCATACTTTTAAACATTTTCTCTGCCCATCCTTGTGGTGCTGTTATCGGTTGGATATAGTCCAGGTCATCTTGGCTCTGCTGTCCGGTCCTTCGGCCCCTCCATGCATGAAACACATTGATTCTCCTCACTCCAAGGCCAAACAGTTAGTTACTATCTTAGATCCACAAATAGGATCTACAAAATGTTTTATGAGGTTCATATTACTGAAACATCTGTGTGTCTTATCTTTTCTGCTGACCTAGGAGTGATGAGAGCCAAAATCATCCTATGACCTGAATCTTACCTTTCAGTTATTTGCAAAATACAGATCACACAGTGGCTTTGCTCCCTGCTGAAGAGCAACTCTCTTTAAAACTTATCAGGTAAGATGGCTCTCTCTCACAGGTATCTATACATGATCTTTCCACAAAATATATCCTACAACTACAACAGAACCACTTGTTTGGGGGACTCAGACAAGCTCACAACATCTGGCCTTAAGGTGGTGGTCACAATGTGGTTGGGGAACTTGCGTTGCTGCTCCAGGTCCAACAGCTGCCAGTCCCTCGCAGTGGCCAGGAAACCTTCAGTTGTTTTTGCAGCTGGTCTTAACTGCTCTCCAGCTCTGATGAAGGTGATGGTTTGCTTGGAGGGGCGGGAGCGCTTGGCCTACTCAACTCCTGCCAGCAATGGCTTCAGCGATGGCCTTCAGCACCTGATCATGTCTGCACCTGTACCTTAAATTACTTTATTATTTACATGGAGTCTGGTGGGTTTAGCGAACGCAATTTGGCAGATGTTTTTATATTAAAAAAAAGGATCTCTTTTATTTTTGTTTCTGTTACTGGACCAAATTTTTAATGCTAACATATATTTGGTTAGCATGTATCAGAATTACAGCATATGCTACTAGGTTAACAAATTAAGTCTGGTGGATTTGGTGATGGTGATTTTGTTTTAATGTTAAACAAAAAATGGATCTTACTCTTTAACATCAGTCACTTAGACATAAAAACATGGGAAAATACAGTCCAGGTTTAAAAAGAAAACAAAGTTACCTTTTAATGAACTGATGCTTGTCTAGCTCTCAGCTCCATCGCTGCAGTTTCTTCTCTGTTATCAGGTCAATGTTCTTCCATTGGGGGTCAGCTGTGTGACTACCACTTCATTGGAGAGAAGAAGACCTGGAAAGGAGCCCAGGAGTATTGCAGAAAGAACCACACTGACCTGGCCACAGTGTCTAATGAGGCAGACATGCAGAGACTCCAAAACCATCCAAAGTATCAAGCTGGAGCCTGGATTGGGCTGCAGCGAGACTGGCGCTGGTCTCAGCCAGGGGTGGAGTTCAACGAGAGTAAATGGTCTCCGGGACAGCCGAATAATGTACGCAATCAGGAGAACTGTGTGAGGATGAAGATGAAGGATGACAAATGGGATGACGACTCTTGTACTACAGCCTATAGATTTATCTGCTATGACGGTGAGAATATTTGGCGCATAAAGTCTGTTCTCCCCTAAAAAACTCCTCCAGAAGTGGTTTGTTCCATACATGGCCGACAAACACACTGCAACTTAATGAAACACGCAAATAGACAAAACACAAGCAAATTAAGAAAACATCTACCATAATTTGACACCACATGTGCAGCATTTAGTAAATGCGCTGCAAATATACACAACACAACCAAATACACAAACGTTCTGTGCATACAGAAACTATGCAAAAAGAAAAGCACACAAACTCCGAAAACAAATGCAAAAAAAACCCCGCTGCATCCAGATTACATAACAGGAGTTCTCCAGGCCTCTAGGGGGAGCACTAAGTGGAACAACTTGATTTATGACTTTGTGTGCTTTTCTTTTTGCATCGTTTCTGTATTTACAGCACGTTTGTGTATTTGGTTGTGTTGTGTGTGTATATGCAGCGTGTTTGCTAAATGCTGCGCATGTGTTGTCAAATTAATGAAGATTTTTCCATAAAGGTGCACTATGAGTTCCTGTATAGTTTCAGCGCAATTTCGTTTTGTCTCAAATCGTAGACGTCTCTCCTTGACCCGCTAGCTGCCTGCCCCCTGAACACACGGTGAAAAAGGCCGGTCTCAGGAAACAACACAGGGCTCGTAAACGTCAAACAAACACTAGGCGCACAGGCTGGGCACCAAAATACAAGAAACCACTCCAGCCAATCACCGACAAGATGGCTGGTGGAGGCGATATGGGGTTAGAGACAGTTAGGCCCTGTTTACACGCACATGGTTATTTTTTAAACTGGAGACATTTCCCTTCATTTGTGCCCTTCGTTTACACGCAAACGGAGAATTCTCCTCTGAAACCGAGTCTTTCTAAAAACTCCGGCCAGAGTGGAGATTTTTGAAATCTTCGTTTGCACATTTGCATGAAAACTGAGACAAAAGGAGGTTTAGGCAGCCGAGAGAGAGAAAGAGGAAGTGATTTGTTGCTGTTGCTGCTATTTTCTGGATTCTGATTAGCTAACGTGGGCTTGAGCTTCTCGTTACACCGCCACCTACAGGTCTGGCATGCTCTTGACGGCATTAACGGCATATATATATATATATATATATATATATATATATATATATATATATATATATATATATATATATATATATATATATATATACACAGGTAGGTGTAAACGAACACTTTTCTGAAAACTGACAGCTGTGCACGATGTTATTTTTTTTAAACGGAGAGGTTGAAATGTCCGTTTATGAAAATAGCCGGCCACGTGGAAACATAGCACAAGTCAGTTAGTCCTGAAAGTTACAGAAACATGGGGGGATGGGCAAGCTTGCTTTGTTTTGTTTGGAATTTACTTCAACATAAATGACTTCATGCAGGAATTCATAGTGCACCACTTTAGTTTGCTTGTGTTTTGTGTATTTGCGTGTTTCATTAAGTTGCAGTGTGTTTGCCCGTGTCTACCTCAGGATAGAACATACCACTGATGGGAATTAGTGATTACTGATTAATTTCTGATTTTTTAGCAGAGGACAGTCTCTGAATTGATATCACATTATTGTTTTGAAATAAGAATAATGTAGGATTTTATGAGACTAAATAAAAACTAAAAAGTTTGTCTGTGTGTTTCATAGAAAACAAGAAATCCGGCAAAACATTTTATATCAGTGAGGATAAGAAGACCTGGGAAGATGCTCAGAGATTCTGCAAAGAAAAATACACTGACCTGATCAGTGGAGTCAAACAGCTGGACGACTTCAAGACACAGCGCCAGAATGATGCAGAAACTTTCTGGATCGGCCTGTTCAGAGACTCTAACTGGAGTTGGTCAGATGGGAGCAGTTTCTCTTTCAGATCCTGGGATGAAGGTAAACAAGACCCTGAGAAGACATGTGCTATGACTACGTTAAATGGAAATTGGAGCTCTGATGACTGTAATAAAACCAAACCCTTCTTCTGCTACAACGGTGAGTTTATCAGAAGGTCTCTCTAACGGTACTGTACATCTACATCTGTTTAATGATTCACTTTATTTATTAGTTTATTATAAGAACTATGGTTGTACGGTATGAGCTTCATCGTTGTTGAATAATCGTTGAATATTTTGATAATGATATAACTCGCAATAAATAAACAGATAAAGTGTTCTCAGTTCTGCTAAAATACAACAAACTGCCTGTTAGATTAAAAAACAAATGAAAGGAAATCATTTCCTACTTTATTTTGAACAAATTGGATGTTGAAAAAGCAGCACTAAAAATAGAACGACAGATACATTTTAAAGTGCAGTATTCTGCTGAGATTTTACTTTCAACTGCAGCCCGAATGTTTTCACAAAATATATGATTAAATGTTACAGCTGTTATTTAAACTGTCCTGTGTTTGTCTCCAGGGGCGGAGCATTTGGGTCTCTGCCCCTGATTGGCTCAGTCACTAATTGACTCTCCTTCTCCCCTGACAGATTCAGTGATCCTGATCAAGAAGAACATGATCTGGGAGGATGCGTTATACTACTGCAGAGATCACTATGGCGACTTTGTCTCCATCACCAACCAGGACGATCAGCGCTGGGTCCAGGAGAGAGCCAAGATGGCCTCCACTCCCCACGTGTGGCTGGGACTGCGCTACACCTGCACTCTGGACTTCTGGTTCTGGGTCAGTGACGAGCCGGTCCTCTACAAGAACTGGGGCCCCGGCCAGCCTGGGGACGAATGCAACATGTCTGGAGCCATGGCCCGAGAGGGGACCTGGGTCAAAAAGATCGACGATGACCACCAGCTTAACTTCATCTGTTCCAAGAACAAACCAGCAGAATGTAACTAAGTTACATTTTAACTGTGTCAAAATCAATATTTTAAGAAGAAAGTTGTAATATAGATCTTTTACTTTACATTTTAACAGCGTAAGATTAATACTTTCATTTAAGTTAAGGATGTGTTTTAGTAATTTACTCACTTTGTTTGGAGTGACGTTGACATACTGTGTGTCCTCTGGGATTATTGAATGGCATTCTGGGAAATGTAGGAATTTATATCTCAAAGTAAATATTTCAAGTAAAAAAGTCATAATATTTTGGGAAAAAAGTCGTAATATTTTGGGAAAAAAGTCGTAATATTTAAAGGAAATAAGTCGTAATTTTTCAAGTAAAAAAGTCATAACATTTTGGGAAAGATTTCGTAATATTTCAAGTAAAAAAGTCATAAAATTTTGGGAAAAATGTCGTAATATTTCAAGTAAAACATTTCTTAATATTTCTGAAAAAAAGTCGTAATATTTTGGGGAAAAAAGTTGTAATATTTCAATAAAGAAAGTTAGAATATTTCATGTAAAAAAAATCATAATATTTCAAGTAAAAAATAAATAATATTTCCAGAAAAAGATTTATAATATTTTAGGAACAAAGTTGTAATATAGATCTTTAACTTTACATTTTAACAGTTTGGGATTAATACTTTGACTTAAGTTAAGGATGTGTTTTATTCATTTACTCACTATATTTTGCAGTGGTGTGATGTTGACATACTGTGTGTCCTCTGGGATTATTGAATGGCATTCTGGGAAATGTAGGAAACAAACCTCGAGGGGAGAGATGTTAAAGCAGATATTAAACTGATGATGTAATCCTGTAAAATCTGATTCTGATGATCACATTGTTTCTTGAGTTTTATGTAACCAAAGAATAGTTTCCTCTGAGTCTAAATAAACTGTTAAACCACAGTTTAGAGTGGTCCTCTTTTATTCACTAACCCAAAATCCTGTTATCACATCATGAAACTGGGACGGTGTGTACTGGGTCTGTGTTGGATTGCTAACGTTAAATGGTGATTATTAACTGAGCAGCTAATCAACAAATTAAATTAAACCAATAGTCAATCCTCAGTCAGCCTCCCTGGTAAAGTCTACTCCAAGGTGCTGGAAAGGAGGGTTCGGCCGATAGTCGAACCTCGGGTTGAGGAGGAACAACGGACCAGCTCTTCACTCGCAAAGGATCCTGGAGGGAGCCTGGGAGTATGCCCAACCGGTCTACATGTGTTTTGTGGATTTGGAGAAGGCGTATGAACGGGTCCCCCGGGAGATACTGTGGGAGGTGCTGCTGGGAGTATGGGGTGAGGGGGTCTCTACCAGAGCCATCCAATCTCTGTACGACCAAAGCGAGAGCTGTGTCCGGGTTCTCGGTAGTAAGTCGGACTCGTTTCAGGTGAGGGTTGGCCTCCGCCAGGGCTGCGCTTTGTCACCAATCCTGTTTGTAATATTTATGGACAGGATATCGAGGCGTAGTCGGGGTGGGGAGGGGTTGCAGTTTGGTGGGCTGGGGATCTCATCGCTGCTCTTTGCAGATGATGTGGTCCTGATGGCATCATCGGCCTGTGACCTTCAGCACTCACTGGATCGGTTCGCAACCGAGTGTGAAGCGGTTGGGATGAGGATCAGCACCTCTAAATCTGAGGCCATGGTTCTCAGCAGGAAACCGATGGAGTGCCTTCTCCAGGTAGGGAATGAGTCCTTACCCCAAGTGAAGGAGTTGAAGTACCTTGGGGTTGTGTTCGCGAGTGAGGGGACAACGGAGCGGGAGATTGGTCGGAGAATCGGCGCAGCGGGTGCGGTATTGCATTCAATCTATCGCACCGTTGTGACGAAAAGAGAGCTGAGCCAGAAGGCAAAGCTCTCGATCTACCGGTCAGTTTTCGTTCCTACCCTCACCTATGGTCATGAAGGCTGGGTCATGACCGAAAGAACGAGATCCAGGGTACAAGCGGCTGAAATGGGTTTCCTCAGGAGGGTGGCTGGCGTCTCCCTTAGAGATAGGGTGAGAAGCTCAGTCATCCATGAGGAGCTCGGAGTAGAGCCGCTGCTCCTTTGCGTCGAAAGGAGCCAGTTGAGGTGGTTCGGGCATCTGGTAAGGATGCCCCCTGGGCGCCTCCCTAGGGAGGTGTTCCAGGCCCGTCCAGCTGGGAGGAGGCCTCGGGGAAGACCCAGGACTAGGTGGAGGGAGGTCCAGCTGGGAGGAGGCCTCGGGAAGACCCAGGACTAGGTGGAGGGGAGGTCCAGCTGGGAGGAGGCCTCGGGAAGACCCAGGACTAGGTGGAGGGAGGTCCAGCTGGGAGGAGGCCTCGGGAAGACCCAGGACTAGGTGGAGGGAGGTCCAGCTGGGAGGAGGCCTAAGACCCAGGACTAGGTGGAGGGAGGTCCAGCTGGGAGGAGGCCTCGGGAAGACCCAGGACTAGGTGGAGGGAGGTCCAGCTGGGAGGAGGCCTAAGACCCAGGACTAGGTGGAGGGAGGTCCAGCTGGGAGGAGGCCTCGGGAAGACCCAGGACTAGGTGGAGGGAGGTCCAGCTTGAGGAGGCCCTCGGGAAGACCCAGGACTAGGTGGAGGGAGGTCCAGCTGGGAGGAGGCCTCGGGAAGACCCAGGACTAGGTGGAGGGAGGTCCAGCTGGGAGGAGGCCTCGGGAAGACCCAGGACTAGGTGGAGGGAGGTCCAGCTGGGAGGAGGCCTCGGGAAGACCCAGGACTAGGTGGAGGGAGATCCAGCTGGGAGGAGGCCTCGGGAAGACCCAGGACTAGGTGGAGGGAGGTCCAGCTGGGAGGAGGCCTCGGGAAGACCCAGGACTAAATGGAGGGAGATCCAGCTGGGAGGAGGCCTCGGGAAGACCCAGGACTAGGTGGAGGGACCCAGCTGGGAGGAGGCCTGGGAAGACCCAGGACTAGGTGGAGGGAGATCCAGCTTGGAGGAGGCCTCGGAAGACCCAGGACTAGGTGGAGGGAGATCCAGCTGGGAGGAGGCCTCGGGAAGACCCAGGACTAGGTGGAGGGACGTCCCAGCTGGGAGGAGGCCTCGGGAAGACCCAGGACTGTGGAGGGAGGTCCGATGATGGCCTGGGAAGACCCAGGACTGGGTGGAGGGAGATCCAGCTGGGAGGAGGCCTAAACCCCAGGACTAGGTGGAGGGATTATATCTCCAACCTGGCCTGGGAACGCACTAGATCCCCAGTCCTGGTCTAATGTGGCACGGGAAAGGGAAGTTTGGGGTCCCCTGCTGGAGCTGCTCCCCCGCGACCCGACACGGATAAGTGGACGCTCTATTTAATGTAAACCAACTGTCTGGTTGTCTACACTGCAATTTCTTGTCCTGTCTATACTTGTATATCATTACACTTTTCTGCTCTTTTTGCTCTTCTGGTTGGATGCAAACTACATTTGGTTGTCTTTGTACAATAATGACAATAACGTTGAATCTAATCTGATCTAATCTAATGTTTAGATGAAGGTAACAGTGGGATGTTTCCAGGCAATGATACAGATCTGACACGTCTTATATTTTAATATTCAAATGACGACACAACAAAGGGACAGCCAGAGTGTATGAAGAGTCTCCGTGGGCACAGAAAGGGAGAACCATCAGAGCAGAGAGGAGCTGTGGACATTCACAAGATGTAAGTTATAAACTCGGCTGTTTGATTTCACATTTTAATGTCTGTGTTGTCGTCCCGTCGACCGTGCTACTTTTAATTTTTCTGGCTCAAAATTTACTTCGTTTTCAACGTTGTGGTCTTCTTTTTCGACACTTCTGTCGCTTTTCCCCAAGGTTTTATATACCTTTTTTGTCACTTCTTAACAATGTTTTTGTCACGTTTTTCCTGCGCTTTTTTTACATTTTTTAAATGTTTTTTCCCCACAGTTTTGAAGCTATTTCTGACATTTTTGTCATTCTTTTCAACTTTCATTTATCATTTTCATCACTTTTTCTTTCTCCAAATGTTATAAAATTGACTAAAACACCCAAATTTAATGAAAGTACTGAGCTGATCTTTTATTGAAAATTTTGTTTGCATTTTTTTCCAGCTTCCCGCACTTTTTGTTGAATTTGTTTTTAGTTTTGTGGCTTATTTCAAAATGTTTGATGCTTTTGTTGATATATTGTATTGCTTTTTATCGCTTTGTTTGACTGATTGTCAATTGTAATTTTTTCGACATTTTTGGTAATTTTACGTTGGATGCTTTTTCCCCACTACTACCAACTTATACCACGAGTTTTACACTTATTCTTGGAATTCAGTGTCAGTCAACCTAATTTCTGAGTCTAAAAAGAAGAAATATGCTATAAAATTGAATGAAAACACCCTAAATTTAATATAAATAGTGAACTGATTCTTCATTTTACTTGAGAAGAGCGTTTTATACAACCATCCATGTTCATTTAAGGAAATTTGGTTGAAAGACACCCAAATTTAAGATGTAGAGACGTTTTGAAAATGGATCAAATATTCTACATAATACTGCATGTGTAAAATCTGATTAATATAATAATAAGATTTACAGTTTTCCTTCAAACTCTTTTTGTTTATTTCTCAATATTTAAGTTATCTTCTCTGATACATCCGGGGTCCTCAAACGTATCCCTCAAAGGTCTCCATCTAAAAAACTATATGCTCTAACAAATATCTGAGCATTAACAGTTTTTCTGTATACATTTTTTTTTTTTTTTTTGAGGTATTTTTAGACCTTTATTTGACAGGACAGCTTAGACTTGAAAGGGGAGAGAGAGAGGGGGGAATGATATGCAGCAAAGGGCAGCAGGTCAGAATTGAGCCTGACACAAACACACACACACACACACACACACACACACACACACACACACACACACACACACACACACACACACACACACACACAGGAACATCATTATGCAATTTGAAATGTAAAAAACAGAAAGAGTCAACAGTGTAACACCTTGAACTGTCTCCTGTTGGACATTGTGAATTTGTGTTAAAGGAAATAATATGAAAATTATATTAATATGTTGGTGGAGTGAGAGGGAAACAGACAGAAGAACAGCCTGTCTTTATGTTTAGGGATACAGTGTATAAGCCAGTCCCTCAGGATGCAAATCACAGATTTAACTATTCATCACATTCAGCTGCATCGTAAAGGGAAACTTTGGGGTTTTCATCAACCTGGACTCTATGTTCCCATGTGTTTGTGTCTCAGTGACTGATGGGAACAACTTTAAAAATGCTCCAAAGCAAGAAACAAGCTGTAATGTAACCCTACAGGACAGATGTTCAGCATCAGTTAGAGTCGACTAAAAGTTCTGTTGTTGCTGATTCTCTCTCACACACACACACACACACACACACACACACACACACACACACACACACACACACACACACACACACACACACACACACACACACACACACACACACACACACACACACACACACACACACACACACACACACACACACACACCTCTGTCTAAGGACACAAACACATGGAGACGAATGCAAATGTCAGTTCAAATTGTTACACTTTTGACTTGTTTAACTTTTTTGTAATTTCAATAAATGCAACATCTTTTCCAAATATCAGTGAGTAATCATGTAAAATAATCCTGATT
The DNA here is from genome assembly GCF_004354835.1 of Perca flavescens. NCBI lineage: Eukaryota > Metazoa > Chordata > Actinopteri > Perciformes > Percidae > Perca > Perca flavescens. The sequence continues at coordinate 37,019,115 of NC_041339.1, read as the reverse complement.
TCATACCAAACATAACTGTGTTTATTACCATCTAACAGGGTGAAGATGCAGTGGAGTCTGTTTGTGTTCATTGTGATGGGTAAGTGGATCATCTGGACAGCTCACTCCTCATCAACTCCAAGTCACACTTCAATTAATAATATGGTTTGATTTAAATGGTAATTTAGTTTTTTTTTTCCAACCTGGATTTTCCTGTGTGTAAGTGGCTGACAGACTCAGATTATTATTTTAAGTGTCTGACAACATTATGGGATGGATCTCTACAACATTAGACCTTTTAGTTAAAGAGATCCTTTTAGTTTAACATGAAACAAAATCACCATCACCAAACTCCACCAGATTCCATGAAATAATCAGGACTTTTAGTTAATAGAGCCAGCATATCTCCACCAGACTCCATTAAATAATCAGGACTTTTAACATAGAGAAACAAAAAATAATCAGGACTTTTAGCATATAGAGCCAAATATCCCACCAGACTCCATGTAAATAATCAGGACTTTTAGCGTGTATAGAGCCAGCATATCCCCACCAGACTCCATGTAAATAATCAGGACTTTTAGCGTGTATAGAGCCAGCATATCTCCACCAGACTCCATGTAAATAATCAGGACTTTTAGCGTGTATAGAGCCAGCATATCTCCACCAGACTCCATGTAAATAATCAGGACTTTTAGTGTGTATAGAGCCAGCATATCTCCACCAGACTCCATGTAAATAATCAGGACTTTTAGCGTGTATAGAGCCAGCATATCTCCACATGTAAATGGATTAATTAAGGGTTTATTTCAACCAAACCAGAGTGGTGTTTGTTGGAAAAGTAGAAAGATGAACAAAGACAGCTTTTGGTAGTTTTATTTAGTTTCTGTAGACTGTGTTTTACGATGCTTTGCAAATATATCTACTGATGCTACCGGACATATCTTCAGTGATGTTCCTGGAATCATTTGGTGTTTCGGGTCTTTCATCATCATACACCCTCATCCACGTGACCCAGCTGAAGCTGGTCAGATGCCAGCTTGTGTCCAGTTGGCAAATCTAGCTACTTTGTCTACATGGATCTCCTCTATTGAGCCATAGCCATCTTGAGGCTTTCTCTGCCGCTTCGGTGGTATTGTGGATGGCTCTTCTCCTCCTCACTCCATCAATGCCTAACAGACTGAAGGCTCTGAACAGGGATCGGGATGCAAAGCCCCTGCTTCCGACCTCTATTGGGAAACACCTTGCTCTCCATCTGGCTTGTCGACACTCGCTGACCAGTCCCCCGTACTTGGCGAGCTTCCTTCAAAGGCATCTTCCAGGCGTTCTTCCCAAGGGACTGTGTAGGTAAAACATTTGACCGTTTGACCGTTTCTAATCTGGCACAGAAAGGCCAGACGTAATCTGACTCCAGTTAAGGTCACTACACCTCAAACCTTTTTATTAGAAGTTTCCGTTGACTGGTAGATCAGAAATAAATCTCAGGATTCGCTGGATTCAAAAGTAACAAGCTTTAGTGAAATGATATCGCAAGTAAATACATATGCATATGGACGCAGTTCTCCCTCACCCTACCAAAAGACAGTCTCCCCGGGAACTCGTGCTTGCTACTCAGACCCTCATACTTTTAAACATTTTCTCTGCCCATCCTTGTGGTGCTGTTATCGGTTGGATATAGTCCAGGTCATCTTGGCTCTGCTGTCCGGTCCTTCGCCCCTCCATGCATGAAACACATTGATTCTCCTCACTCCAAGGCCAAACAGTTAGTTACTATCTTAGATCCACAAATAGGATCTACAAAATGTTTTATGAGGTTCATATTACTGAAACATCTGTGTGTCTTATCTTTTCTGCTGACCTAGGAGTGATGAGAGCCAAAATCATCCTATGACCTGAATCTTACCTTTCAGTTATTTGCAAAATACAGATCACACAGTGGCTTTGCTCCCTGCTGAAGAGCAACTCTCTTTAAAACTTATCAGGTAAGATGGCTCTCTCTCACAGGTATCTATACATGATCTTTCCACAAAATATATCCTACAACTACAACAGAACCACTTGTTTGGGGGACTCAGACAAGCTCACAACATCTGGCCTTAAGGTGGTGGTCACAATGTGGTTGGGGAACTTGCGTTGCTGCTCCAGGTCCAACAGCTGCCAGTCCCTCGCAGTGGCCAGGAAACCTTCAGTTGTTTTTGCAGCTGGTCTTAACTGCTCTCCAGCTCTGATGAAGGTGATGGTTTGCTTGGGGGCGGGGAGCGCTTGGCCTACTCAACTCCTGCCAGCAATGGCTTCAGCGATGGCCTTCAGCACCTGATCATGTCTGCACCTGTACCTTAAATTACTTTATTATTTACATGGAGTCTGGTGGGTTTAGCGAATGCAATTTGGCAGATGTTTTTATATTAAAAAAAAGGATCTCTTTTATTTTTGTTTCTGTTACTGGACCAAATTTTTAATGCTAACATATATTTGGTTAGCATGTATCAGAATTACAGCATATGCTACTAGGTTAACAAATTAAGTCTGGTGGATTTGGTGATGGTGATTTTGTTTTAATGTTAAACAAAAAATGGATCTTACTCTTTAACATCAGTCACTTAGACATAAAAACATGGGAAAATACAGTCCAGGTTTAAAAAGAAAACAAAGTTACCTTTTAATGAACTGATGCTTGTCTAGCTCTCAGCTCCATCGCTGCAGTTTCTTCTCTGTTATCAGGTCAATGTTCTTCCATTGGGGGTCAGCTGTGTGACTACCACTTCATTGGAGAGAAGAAGACCTGGAAAGGAGCCCAGGAGTATTGCAGAAAGAACCACACTGACCTGGCCACAGTGTCTAATGAGGCAGACATGCAGAGACTCCAAAACCATCCAAAGTATCAAGCTGGAGCCTGGATTGGGCTGCAGCGAGACTGGCGCTGGTCTCAGCCAGGGGTGGAGTTCAACGAGAGTAAATGGTCTCCGGGACAGCCGAATAATGTACGCAATCAGGAGAACTGTGTGAGGATGAAGATGAAGGATGACAAATGGGATGACGACTCTTGTACTACAGCCTATAGATTTATCTGCTATGACGGTGAGAATATTTGGCGCATAAAGTCTGTTCTCCCCTAAAAACTCCTCCAGAAGTGGTTTGTTCCATACATGGCCGACAAACACACTGCAACTTAATGAAACACGCAAATAGACAAAACACAAGCAAATTAAGAAAACATCTACCATAATTTGACACCACATGTGCAGCATTTAGTAAATGCGCTGCAAATATACACAACACAACCAAATACACAAACGTTCTGTGCATACAGAAACTATGCAAAAAGAAAAGCACACAAACTCCGAAAACAAATGCAAAAAAAACCCCGCTGCATCCAGATTACATAACAGGAGTTCTCCAGGCCTCTAGGGGGAGCACTAAGTGGAACAACTTGATTTATGACTTTGTGTGCTTTTCTTTTTGCATCGTTTCTGTATTTACAGCACGTTTGTGTATTTGGTTGTGTTGTGTGTGTATATGCAGCGTGTTTGCTAAATGCTGCGCATGTGTTGTCAAATTAATGAAGATTTTTCCATAAAGGTGCACTATGAGTTCCTGTATAGTTTCAGCGCAATTTCGTTTTGTCTCAAATCGTAGACGTCTCTCCTTGACCCGCTAGCTGCCTGCCCCCTGAACACACGGTGAAAAAGGCCGGTCTCAGGAAACAACACAGGGCTCGTAAACGTCAAACAAACACTAGGCGCACAGGCTGGGCACCAAAATACAAGAAACCACTCCAGCCAATCACCGACAAGATGGCTGGTGGAGGCGATGGGGGTTAGAGACAGTTAGGCCCTGTTTACACGTACATGGTTATTTTTTAAACTGGAGACATTTCCCTTCATTTGTGCCCTTCGTTTACACGCAAACGGAGAATTCTCCTCTGAAACCGAGTCTTTCTAAAAACTCCGGCCAGAGTGGAGATTTTTGAAATCTTCGTTTGCACATTTGCATGAAAACTGAGACAAAAGGAGGTTTAGGCAGCCGAGAGAGAGAAAGAGGAAGTGATTTGTTGCTGTTGCTGCTATTTTCTGGATTCTGATTAGCTAACGTGGGTTTGAGCTTCTCGTTACACCGCCACCTACAGGTCTGGCATGCTCTTGACGGCATTAACGGCATATATATATATATATATATATATATATATATATACACACAGGTAGGTGTAAACGAACACTTTTCTGAAAACTGACAGCTGTGCACGATGTTATTTTTTTTAAACGGAGAGGTTGAAATGTCCGTTTATGAAAATAGCCGGCCACGTGGAAACATAGCACAAGTCAGTTAGTCCTGAAAGTTACAGAAACATGGGGGGATGGGCAAGCTTGCTTTGTTTTGTTTGGAATTTACTTCAACATAAATGACTTCATGCAGGAATTCATAGTGCACCTTTAGTTTGCTTGTGTTTTGTGTATTTGCGTGTTTCATTAAGTTGCAGTGTGTTTGCCCGTGTCTACCTCAGGATAGAACATACCACTGATGGGAATTAGTGATTACTGATTAATTTCTGATTTTTTAGCAGAGGACAGTCTCTGAATTGATATCACATTATTGTTTTGAAATAAGAATAATGTAGGATTTTATGAGACTAAATAAAAACTAAAAAGTTTGTCTGTGTGTTTCATAGAAAACAAGAAATCCGGCAAAACATTTTATATCAGTGAGGATAAGAAGACCTGGGAAGATGCTCAGAGATTCTGCAAAGAAAAATACACTGACCTGATCAGTGGAGTCAAACAGCTGGACGACTTCAAGACACAGCGCCAGAATGATGCAGAAACTTTCTGGATCGGCCTGTTCAGAGACTCTAACTGGAGTTGGTCAGATGGGAGCAGTTTCTCTTTCAGATCCTGGGATGAAGGTAAACAAGACCCTGAGAAGACATGTGCTATGACTACGTTAAATGGAAATTGGAGCTCTGATGACTGTAATAAAACCAAACCCTTCTTCTGCTACAACGGTGAGTTTATCAGAAGGTCTCTCTAACGGTACTGTACATCTACATCTGTTTAATGATTCACTTTATTTATTAGTTTATTATAAGAACTATGGTTGTACGGTATGAGCTTCATCGTTGTTGAATAATCGTTGAATATTTTGATAATGATATAACTCGCAATAAATAAACAGATAAAGTGTTCTCAGTTCTGCTAAAATACAACAAACTGCCTGTTAGATTAAAAACAAATGAAAGGAAATCATTTCCTACTTTATTTTGAACAAATTGGATGTTGAAAAAGCAGCACTAAAAATAGAACGACAGATACATTTTAAAGTGCAGTATTCTGCTGAGATTTTACTTTCAACTGCAGCCCGAATGTTTTCACAAAATATATGATTAAATGTTACAGCTGTTATTTAAACTGTCCTGTGTTTGTCTCCAGGGGCGGAGCATTTGGGTCTCTGCCCCTGATTGGCTCAGTCACTAATTGACTCTCCTTCTCCCCTGACAGATTCAGTGATCCTGATCAAGAAGAACATGATCTGGGAGGATGCGTTATACTACTGCAGAGATCACTATGGCGACTTTGTCTCCATCACCAACCAGGACGATCAGCGCTGGGTCCAGGAGAGAGCCAAGATGGCCTCCACTCCCCACGTGTGGCTGGGACTGCGCTACACCTGCACTCTGGACTTCTGGTTCTGGGTCAGTGACGAGCCGGTCCTCTACAAGAACTGGGGCCCCGGCCAGCCTGGGGACGAATGCAACATGTCTGGAGCCATGGCCCGAGAGGGACCTGGGTCAAAAAGATCGACGATGACCACCAGCTTAACTTCATCTGTTCCAAGAACAAACCAGCAGAATGTAACTAAGTTACATTTTAACTGTGTCAAAATCAATATTTTAAGAAGAAAGTTGTAATATAGATCTTTTACTTTACATTTTAACAGCGTAAGATTAATACTTTCATTTAAGTTAAGGATGTGTTTTAGTAATTTACTCACTTTGTTTGGAGTGACGTTGACATACTGTGTGTCCTCTGGGATTATTGAATGGCATTCTGGGAAATGTAGGAATTTATATCTCAAAGTAAATATTTCAAGTAAAAAAGTCATAATATTTTGGGAAAAAAGTCGTAATATTTTGGGAAAAAAGTCGTAATATTTAAAGGAAATAAGTCGTAATTTTTCAAGTAAAAAAGTCATAACATTTTGGGAAAGATTTCGTAATATTTCAAGTAAAAAAGTCATAAAATTTTGGGAAAAATGTCGTAATATTTCAAGTAAAACATTTCTTAATATTTCTGAAAAAAAGTCGTAATATTTTGGGGAAAAAAGTTGTAATATTTCAATAAAGAAAGTTAGAATATTTCATGTAAAAAAAAACATAATATTTCAAGTAAAAAATAAATAATATTTCCAGAAAAAGATTTATAATATTTTAGGAACAAAGTTGTAATATAGATCTTTAACTTTACATTTTAACAGTTTGGGATTAATACTTTGACTTAAGTTAAGGATGTGTTTTATTCATTTACTCACTATATTTTGCAGTGGTGTGATGTTGACATACTGTGTGTCCTCTGGGATTATTGAATGGCATTCTGGGAAATGTAGGAAACAAACCTCGAGGGGAGAGATGTTAAAGCAGATATTAAACTGATGATGTAATCCTGTAAAATCTGATTCTGATGATCACATTGTTTCTTGAGTTTTATGTAACCAAAGAATAGTTTCCTCTGAGTCTAAATAAACTGTTAAACCACAGTTTAGAGTGGTCCTCTTTTATTCACTAACCCAAAATCCTGTTATCACATCATGAAACTGGGACGGTGTGTACTGGGTCTGTGTTGGATTGCTAACGTTAAATGGTGATTATTAACTGAGCAGCTAATCAACAAATTAAATTAAACCAATAGTCAATCCTCAGTCAGCCTCCCTGGTAAAGTCTACTCCAAGGTGCTGGAAAGGAGGGTTCGGCCGATAGTCGAACCTCGGGTTGAGGAGGAACAACGGACCAGCTCTTCACTCTCGCAAGGATCCTGGAGGGAGCCTGGGAGTATGCCCAACCGGTCTACATGTGTTTTGTGGATTTGGAGAAGGCGTATGAACGGGTCCCCCGGGAGATACTGTGGGAGGTGCTGCGGGAGTATGGGGTGAGGGGGTCTCTACTCAGAGCCATCCAATCTCTGTACGACCAAAGCGAGAGCTGTGTCCGGGTTCTCGGTAGTAAGTCGGACTCGTTTCAGGTGAGGGTTGGCCTCCGCCAGGGCTGCGCTTTGTCACCAATCCTGTTTGTAATATTTATGGACAGGATATCGAGGCGTAGTCGGGGTGGGGAGGGGTTGCAGTTTGGTGGGCTGGGGATCTCATCGCTGCTCTTTGCAGATGATGTGGTCCTGATGGCATCATCGGCCTGTGACCTTCAGCACTCACTGGATCGGTTCGCAACCGAGTGTGAAGCGGTTGGGATGAGGATCAGCACCTCTAAATCTGAGGCCATGGTTCTCAGCAGGAAACCGATGGAGTGCCTTCTCCAGGTAGGGAATGAGTCCTTACCCCAAGTGAAGGAGTTGAAGTACCTTGGGGTTGTGTTCGCGAGTGAGGGGACAACGGAGCGGGAGATTGGTCGGAGAATCGGCGCAGCGGGTGCGGTATTGCATTCAATCTATCGCACCGTTGTGACGAAAAGAGAGCTGAGCCAGAAGGCAAAGCTCTCGATCTACCGGTCAGTTTTCGTTCCTACCCTCACCTATGGTCATGAAGGCTGGGTCATGACCGAAAGAACGAGATCCAGGGTACAAGCGGCTGAAATGGGTTTCCTCAGGAGGGTGGCTGGCGTCTCCCTTAGAGATAGGGGTGAGAAGCTCAGTCATCCATGAGGAGCTCGGAGAGAGCCGCTGCTCCTTTTGCGTCGAAAGGAGCCAGTTGAGGTGGTTCGGGCATCTGGTAAGGATGCCCCTGGGCGCCTCCCTAGGAGGTGTTCCAGGCACGTCCAGCTGGGAGGAGGCCTCGGGAAGACCCAGGACTAGGTGGAGGGAGGTCCAGCTGGGAGGAGGCCTCGGGAAGACCCAGGACTAGGTGGAGGGAGGTCCAGCTGGGAGGAGGCCTCGGGAAGACCCAGGACTAGGTGGAGGGAGGTCCAGCTGGGAGGAGGCCTCGGGAAGACCCAGGACTAGGTGGAGGGAGGTCCAGCTGGGAGGAGGCCTCGGGAAGACCCAGGACTAGGTGGAGGGAGGTCCAGCTGGGAGGAGGCCTCGGGAAGACCCAGGACTAGGTGGAGGGAGGTCCAGCTGGGAGGAGGCCTCGGGAAGACCCAGGACCCAGGGGACTAAGGGACTGGTGGAGGGAGGTCCAGCTTGGAGGAGGCCTCCCAGGACTAGGTGGAGGGAGGTCCAGCTGGGAGGAGGCCTCGGGAAGACCCAGGACTAGGTGGAGGGAGGTCCAGCTGGGAGGAGGCCTCTCGGAAGACCCAGGACTAGGTGGAGGGAGGTCCTCGGGAAGACCCAGGACTAGGTGGAGGGAGATCCAGCTGGGAGGAGGCCTCGGGAAGACCCAGGACTAGGTGGAGGGAGGTCCAGCTGGGAGGAGGCCTCGGGAAGACCCAGGACTAAATGGAGGGAGATCCAGCTGGGAGGAGGCCTCGGGGAAGACCCAGGACTAGGTGGAGGGACGTCCAGCTGGGAGGAGGCCTCGGGGAAGACCCAGGACTAGGTGGAGGGAGATCCAGCTTGGAGGAGGCCTCGGGAAGACCCAGGACTAGGTGGAGGGAGATCCAGCTGGGAGGAGGCCTCGGGGAAGACCCAGGACTAGGTGGAGGGATCCCTCGGGAAGACCCAGGACTAGGTGGAGGGAGATCCAGCTGGGAGGAGGCCTCGGGGAAGACCCAGGACTAGGTGGAGGGATTATATCTCCAACCTGGCCTGGGAACGCCTCGGGATCCCCCAGTCGGAGCTGGTTAATGTGGCACGGGAAAGGGAAGTTTGGGGTCCCCTGCTGGAGCTGCTCCCCCCGCGACCCGACACCGGATAAGTGGACATGATGATGATGATGATGACTATTATAATGTAAACCAACTGTACACTACTGTCTACACTGCACTAGATTTCTTGTCCTGTCTATACTTGTATATCACGTTACACTTTTCTGCTCTTTTTGCTCTTCTGGTTGGATGCAAACTACATTTGGTTGTCTTTGTACTCTGCACGATGACAATAACGTTGAATCTAATCTGATCTAATCTAATGTTTAGATGAAGGTAACAGTGGGATGTTTCCAGGCAATGATACAGATCTGACACGTCTTATATTTTAATATTCAAATGACGACAACAAAGGGACAGCCAGAGTGTATGAAGAGTCTCCGTGGGCACAGAAAGGGAGAACCATCAGAGCAGAGAGGAGCTGTGGACATTCACAAGATGTAAGTTATAAACTCGGCTGTTTGATTTCACATTTTAATGTCTGTGTTGTCGTCCCGTCGACCGTGCTACTTTTAATTTTTCTGGCTCAAAATTTACTTCGTTTTCAACGTTGTGGTCTTCTTTTTCGACACTTCTGTCGCTTTTCCCCAAGGTTTTATATACCTTTTTTTGTCACTTCTTAACAATGTTTTTGTCACGTTTTTCCTGCGCTTTTTTTACATTTTTTAAATGTTTTTTCCCCACAGTTTTGAAGCTATTTCTGACATTTTTGTCATTCTTTTCAACTTTCATTTATCATTTTCATCACTTTTTCTTTCTCCAAATGTTATAAAATTGACTAAAACACCCAAATTTAATGAAAGTACTGAGCTGATCTTTTATTGAAAATTTTGTTTGCATTTTTTTCCAGCTTCCCGCACTTTTTGTTGAATTTGTTTTTAGTTTTGTGGCTTATTTCAAAATGTTTGATGCTTTTGTTGATATATTGTATTGCTTTTTATCGCTTTGTTTGACTGATTGTCAATTGTAATTTTTTTTAAACATTTTTGGTAATTTTACGTTGGATGCTTTTTCCCCACTACTACCAACTTATACCACGAGTTTTACACTTATTCTTGGAATTCAGTGTCAGTCAACCTAATTTCTGAGTCTAAAAAGAAGAAATATGCTATAAACTTGAATGAAAACACCCTAAATTTAATATAAATAGTGAACTGATTCTTCATTTTACTTGAGAAGAGCGTTTTATACAACCATCCATGTTCATTTAAGGAAATTTGGTTGAAAGACACCCAAATTTAAGATGTAGAGACGTTTTGAAAATGGATCAAATATTCTACATAATACTGCATGTGTAAAATCTGATTAATATAATAATAAGATTTACAGTTTTCCTTCAAACTCTTTTTGTTTATTTCTCAATATTTAAGTTATCTTCTCTGATACATCCGGGGTCCTCAAACGTATCCCTCAAAGGTCTCCATCTAAAAAACTATATGCTCTAACAAATATCTGAGCATTAACAGTTTTTCTGTATACATTTTTTTTTTTGAGGTATTTTTAGACCTTTATTTGACAGGACAGCTTAGACTTGAAAGGGGAGAGAGAGAGGGGGGAATGATATGCAGCAAAGGGCAGCAGGTCAGAATTGAGCCTGACACAAACACACACACACACACACACACACACACACACACACACACACACACACACACACACACACACACAGGAACATCATTATGCAATTTGAAATGTAAAAAACAGAAAGAGTCAACAGTGTAACACCTTGAACTGTCTCCTGTTGGACATTGTGAATTTGTGTTAAAGGAAATAATATGAAAATTATATTAATATGTTGGTGGAGTGAGAGGGAAACAGACAGAAGAACAGCCTGTCTTTATGTTTAGGGATACAGTGTAAAGCCAGTCCCTCAGGATGCAAATCACAGATTTAACTATTCATCACATTCAGCTGCATCGTAAAGGGAAACTTTGGGGTTTTCATCAACCTGGACTCTATGTTCCCATGTGTTTGTGTCTCAGTGACTGATGGGAACAACTTTAAAAATGCTCCAAAGCAAGAAACAAGCTGTAATGTAACCCTACAGGACAGATGTTCAGCATCAGTTAGAGTCGACTAAAAGTTCTGTTGTTGCTGATTCTCTCTCTCACACACACACACACACACACACACACACACACACACACACACACACACACACACACACACACACACACACACACACACACACCTCTGTCTAAGGACACAAACACATGGAGACGAATGCAAATGTCAGTTCAAATTGTTACACTTTTGACTTGTTTAACTTTTTTTGTAATTTCAATAAATGCAACATCTTTTCCAAATATCAGTGAGCAATCATGTAAAATAATCCTGATTTCATACCAAAAATAACTGTTTATTATCATCTAACAGGGTGAAGATGCAGTGGAGTCTGTTTGTGTTCATTGTGATGGGTAAGTGGATCATCTGGACAGCTCACTCCTCATCAACTCCAAGTCACACTTCAATTAATAATATGGTTTGATTTAAATGGTAATTTAGGTTTTTTTTCCAACCTGGATTTTCCTTGTGTGTAAGTGTCTGACAGACTCAGATTATTATTCTAAGTGTCTGACAACAATATGGAAACGATCCCTACGGAGATAGACCTTTTAGTTTAACATGAAACAGCCCCGAAATCACCATCACAAAAATCCACCAGACTCCATGTAAATAATCAGGACTTTTAGCGTGTATAGAGCCAGCATATCTCCACCAGACTCCATGTAAATAATCAGGACTTTTAGCGTGTATAGAGCCAGCATATCTCCACCAGACTCCATGTAAATAATCAGGACTTTAAGCGTGTATAGAGCCAGCATATCTCCACCAGACTCCATGTAAATAATCAGGACTTTAAGCGTGTATAGAGCCAGCATATCTCCACCAGACTCCATGTAAATAATCAGGACTTTTAGCGTGTATAGAGCCAGCATATTTCCACCAGACTCCATGTAAATAATCAGGACTTTTAGCGTGTATAGAGCCAGCATATCTCCACCAGACTCCATCTAAATAATCAGGACTTTTAGCGTGTATAGAGCCAGCATATCTCCACCAGACTCCATGTAAATAATCAGGACTTTAAGCGTGTATAGAGCCAGCATATCTCCACCAGACTCCATGTAAATAATCAGGACTTTTAGCGTGTATAGAGCCAGCATATTTCCACCAGACTCCATGTAAATAATCAGGACTTTTAGCGTGTATAGAGCCAGCATAGCTCCACCAGACTCCATCTAAATAATCAGGACTTTTAGCGTGTATAGAGCCAGCATATCTCCACCAGACTCCATGTAAATAATCAGGACTTTTAGCGTGTATAGAGCCAGCATAGCTCCACCAGACTCCATCTAAATAATCAGGACTTTTAGCGTGTATAGAGCCAGCATATCTCCACCAGACTCCATGTAAATAATCAGGACTTTTAGCGTGTATAGAGCCAGCATATCTCCACCAGACTCCATGTAAATAATCAGGACTTTTAGCGTGTATAGAGCCAGCATATCTCCACCAGACTCCATGTAAATAATCAGGACTTTTAGCGTGTATAGAGCCAGCATATCTCCACATGTAAATGGGTGAATTAAGGGTTTATTTCAACCAAACCAGAGTGGTGATTGTTGGAACAGTGGAAAGATAAACCAAGACGGACTTTGATAATTTTATTTAGTTTCTGTCCACTTTGAATGAAGTGTGTTTTACGATGCTTAATTACTGATTATTTACATGGAGTCTGGTGGGTTTGGCGAATGCAATTTTGGCAGATCTTTTTTATTTTGTTTCTGTTACTGGACAACATTTTGCCAACATTTGCATCAAAACATTTTAGTTAGCATTATAGCAAATGCTACCATGTTAGCATGTTAACAAATTAAGTCTGGCGGGTTTGGTGATGGTGATTTTGGGGCTGTTTCATGTTAAACTAAAAGGATCTTTAAAATCAGTCACAGAGTCCAGGTTTAAAAACAAAACAAAATTTATTTCAGTTTCTTCTCTGTTATCAGGTCAGTGTTCCTCCATTGGGGGTCACCTGTATGACTACCACTTCATTGGATATGAGATGACCTGGGAAGCAGCCCAGGAGTATTGCAGAAAGAACCACACTGACCTGGCCACAGTGTCTAACCAGGAAGACTTGCAGAGACTCCGCGACACTGCAAAGAATGCAAAGTATCCGGACCACTCCACGACTGAACCAGCTGGACAGTATCCAGGCGGAGCCTGGATTGGGCGGCAAAACAAAACAACAAACCGCGTGTGGCGCTGGTCTCAGCCAGGGGTGGAGTTCAACAAGAGTGAGAGTAAATGGTCCTCAACACAGCCGGATAATGTAGGCGATCAGGAGATCTGTGTGAGGATGAATGATGGCACATGGGATGACGACTTATGTTCTACAAAATATAAAAGTATCTGCTATGATGGTGAGAATATGTGGCTCATAGAGTCTGTTCTCCCCTAAAAAACTCCCCCAGAAGTGGTTTGTTCCGGCATCATTCTGACCTGTATTTATGTTTCTAGTGGCCGTAGTAGTTCTGACTTTTGTCCCCCCCTCTAATCTGAACACACGAGAGTTTTCCGTCCTCATATCTAAACCTGAGAAGGTAACGGTGGTGGTTTTAAACACGTCGTGGTTAACGTTGTGAAGACGTGACATCACTTCCTGAACGTTACCATGTGACACAGAACATGACGTAGCTCCGTTTTAAGTTAAAAAAAAACTCTGTTTCCTTTTCTTGTCAAACAGGACATGAAGCCTGGTCTCCTGGGTGAAAGTCCTGTTTGTTTGACCCATCCCACCGCCCCCCAAAACCTGCCTCCTTACCGGCACATTTGGTGCTCTTTTACTTCCTCACTTTACTTCCTGCTTTGCTCCCCTCAGAACTACTACGGCCACTAGAGGGCGCCGCCACTAGAAACCTGAATATAGGTCAGAGTGATGCTGGAACATACCAACTTATAGGGGAGTTGTTCAGGGTTAGTTTTTCAGGGGAGGACAAACTCTGAATTGATAACACATTATTGTTTTGAAATAAGAATAATGTAGGATTTTATGAGACTAAATAAAAACCAAAAGTTTGTCTGTGTGTTCCACAGAAAACAGCAAACCTGGCCAATCATTTTATATCAGTGACTCTGATATGAAGATGAACTGGACAGAGGCTCAGAGGTTCTGCAGAAAAAATTACACTGACCTGATCAGTGGAGTCCAACAGCTAAAAGACTTTAAGAGACAGGTCCCGAATTATGCAAAACAGTGCCCGAATAATAAAAAACCCTGCCCTTTCTGGATCGGCCTGTTCAGAGACTCTAACTGGAGTTGGTCAGATGGGAGCAGTTTCTCTTTCAGATCCTGGGATAAAGGTAAAGATGAAGACCCTAAGAAGAAATGTGCTATGACTACGTTAAATGGAAATTGGAGCTCCGATGACTGTAATAACACCAAACCCTTCTTCTGCTACGACGGTGAGTTTATCAGAAGGTCTCTCTAACGGTCCCGTACATCTACATCTGTTTAATGATTCACTTTATTTATTAGTTTAATATAAGTATTATGGCCGCACCATTTCCAACTTTCTTGTGTTAAAGAAATTGAATTTGATATAAAAGGCAGCACTAAAAACAGAACTAGAGCCAAGAATGTTTTCTCAAAAGCCCAGAATCTTTTAGGCCGACTTTACTGCCTTTTAAAAGGCTGTAGCGAGCTCCATTTTAAAAGTTAGAAAGAAGATGATGAAGATAGTAGAATCATTAAAAACAGATGATCTAAGGAATCGATTTAGTTCCACATGCTAACTTGTTGGGAAGATGGATATATACTGTAAAGTATTAAAAGTTCTCTAAACATACTAGCCTCATCACTGTCGTGCCAATAATGACGTTAAATCAAAACCCTCTGGTGTAATATTGCTTCATCCCAAAATATATTTTATGTTACAGCTGTTATTTAAACTGTCCTGTGTTTTTGTCTCCACGGGCGGAGCATTTGGGTCTCCGTCACTAATTGACTCAGACGCTTATTGACTAATTGACTCCGCCCCTGACTGATTGGCTCCGCCCCTGATTGACTCTCCTTCTCCCCTGATTGACTCTCCTTCTCCCCTGATTGACTCCCCTTCTCCCCTGATTGACTCTCCTTCTCCCCTGATTGACTCTCCTTCTCCCCTGATTGACTCTCCTTCTCCCCTGATTGACTCTCCTTCTCCCCTGATTGACTCTCCTTCTCCCCTGATTGACTCTCCTTCTCCCCTGACAGATTCAGTGATCCTGATCAACCAGAGCATGATCTGGGAGGATGCGTTATACTACTGCAGAGATCACCATGGCGACCTTGTCTCCATCACCAACCAGGACGATCAGCGCTGGGTCCAGGAGAGAGCCAAGATGGCCTCCACTCCCCACGTGTGGCTGGGACTGCGCTACACCTGCACTCTGGACTTCTGGTTCTGGGTCAGTGACGAGACGGTCCTCTACAAGAACTGGGGCCCCGGCCAGCCTGGGGACGAATGCAACATGTCTGGAGCCATGGACCGAGAGGGGACCTGGGTCAAAAAGATCGACGATGACCACAAGCTTAACTTCATCTGTTCCAAGTAAAAACCAGCAGAATGTAACTAAGTACATTTGTGTGTGTCAAAATCAATATTTTAGGAAGAAAGTTGTAATCTAGATCTTTTATTTTACATTTTAACAGTGTGGGATTAATACTTTGACTTAAGTTAAGGATGTTTTTTCTTCATTTACTCACTTTGTTTGCAGTGGTGTGACGTTGAAATACTGTGTGTCCTCTGGTATTATTGAATGGCATTCTGGGAAATGTAGGAATTTATATCTCAAAGTAAATATTTCAAGTAAAAAAGTTGTAATATTTTGGGAAAAAATACGGAATATTTCAAGTAAAAAAGTCGGAATATTTTATAATAATAGTTTAGTAATATTTATAAAAAAAAAAACATAAAATATTGGGAAAAAAAGTTATAATATTTTGGGGAAAAAATCGTAATATTTCCGGAAAAAAGTTGTAATATTTCAGGTAAAATAGTCGTAATAATTTAAGAAGAAAATCATAATATTTCAGGAAGAAAGTTGTAATATAGATGTTTTTCTTGACATTTTAACAGTGTGGGATTAATACTTTGACTTAAATTAAGGATGTGTTTTATTCATTTACTCACTTTGTTTGCAGTGGTGTGACATTGACATACTGTGTGTCCTCTGGGATTATTGAATGGCATTCTGGGAAATGTAGGAAACAAACCTCGCGGGGAGAGATGTGACAGCAGATATTAAACTGAGGATGTAATCCTGTAACATGAATGATTACCATTTGTTATTTTCTGAAGTTTTTGTTAATTTTTCTTAAAGTGTCATGTTCTGGTGAATATCTGATGGTTATATTTCGTAAAATCTGTTTCTGATGGTCAAATTTTTTCTTGAGTTTTATGTAACCAAAGAATAGTTTTCTCTGAGTCTAAATAAACTGTTGAACCACAGAGTGGTCCTCGTTTTTTCACTAACCCAAAATCCTGTTATCACATCATGAAACTGGGTCTGTGTACTGGGTCTGTCAGTGTACTGGGTCTGTGTACTGGGTCTGTGTGTGTACTGGGTCTGTGTACTGGGTCTGTGTACTGGGTCTGTGTACTGGGTCTGTGTGTGTACTGGGTCTGTGTGTTAACGTTAAAACAAATATGAAGGTGCTTGATTGACATTTACCCATTACAGAATAAAGAAGTCTGTGATGTGAATGGTCTTCATAGCTCTGATGGAGTTATTAACAACTAGATAAAGAACAGAGTGCCAACCCACACGGTGCCTTTGACTCAAATCAGATTTTTCTTTTAATTGGGGTTTATCTGCAAAGAAACTTAAAGGTGCAATTAGGCCTGTCACGATAACAAAATTTGCTGGACGATAAATTGTCCCAGAAATTATCGCGATAAACAATAATATTGTCATTCTGAGACCATTTTCATCTAATATAATGATAATGGAATAATAATGCAGTTACAACTTTCCAAAGATCAATAAACTTTTATTTCTAAAGAATATTTAACACTGGAACTGGAAGACATTTTAAATATCCACAATAAATGAACAAAACAACCAAAAACAATAAATACAATGGACTCTGTCTCTGTTAACAAAAAATACACTGGAATAAATACCAAACACAACCAAAAACAATAAATAAAATGGATGTAAAAAAAATTGCACTTCAAAAAATATTAAACATTGGGCTCAGACATAAAGAGTGACACATTCCATAACAGACAAAACTGCCGGTTAGGGCCTTTGTAAACAAAAAAGTGCAAAAGATGCCTCAACGGGCCATATGCAAAAAGATTTTTAAAAAAAAGAGTTTCTCCAGCATAAAGTTGTGTTCAAATAAAGCAAAAGTGAATTGCAGTCTATGTCCACCAAGGACGAAAGAGAGAGATTTTATGGCAGATTCCGAGCAAGAAATACCAACATGTTGACTTTGTGTGGCTTAAGGCAGGATCTCTCAGGAGTAGCAATGTTGCCAGCTGTGCTAAACATTCTCTGAGCTGGTGCTTGTTGCACAAATGCACATGTATTTTTGGGCCAACTTGGCCATCAAGGGATATCTTCTTTGATTGTCATGCCACCACATCAAGGGATCACAAGATGCATCAAGTGCATCTTCTTGGAGGAACTTGGTCAGCTCTGCATCAGCCTGCACTCTTTTTGGAAATGCAGCCCGGGCCGGACTCAGATGACAAGCTCTTCTGTTTTGAAGAAGGTCACTCAGCCTCTTCTTCTTGGTGAGTGCGGCAGCAGTAGGTTCATCCTTGTTTCCTCCTGCGGCTTTGCTGCAGCTCTCACCACTGGTACCTTCTCCACTTCTTTCTGGTCCTAAGTCCAGTAGCTCTTGCACAAGCTGATGTTTGACATCATCCAATGCACCTGCCTCCTCCATGCTGCCACGATACCTTGGATCCAAGATGGTGGCCTTTCTTAGGAGGACTTGGATTGCAGGTGAGCTGTATTTTTCAGTCAGTACCCTGCACATGTTTTGTTTAATACTGGCTGTAAGTGCAGTGTCATCAGGGCCTGGAGAGAGAAGGTCGTCTTTAATCAGTTCCAGCACAGGCTTAAAGGACACTGTGACGTATTTTTCTCCTGAGAGGATGTCTGTGAAGTCAGCCAGTGGTTTCATTGCTGCGTTGATGGACTCCAACACAGAAACATCCGGCCAGGTTGGGTTGAGGTGGCTATGTTTTCGGTCTTCAACCAGGACACGTCTTATGGCTGGGAGTTGCTCCAGCACCCTCTCTACCATCTTCTGCTTAGTTCCCCATCGTGTGACAACATCCTGTGTGAAAGATAATATTGTACTTGTTCATTAGTTAGTCTATCAACATTCTTTTTTTTTTTTTTTATTTAACTTTTTTTGAACATGAGCAACAGTCACAACATGAACAACCATCAAAAAATGAGTGTAAATAGTGACTGTTTGCTTCTTTTTTTTTTTTTAAAACCCCTTACCCCAGCGGTCTATCAACATTCTTAAACAAATAGCATGTCCATTATTTATCATTATTAATTTGTATGTTATATTATATGCCAGTGCATACTAAAAGACTAGATACATACAGATTATTCTACAGGCTACTATAAAATAAAAATATTTTATTTTGCAAATTAAACTATCAATGAATTAAACATCACTCACCAGTATTAGACTGTGTTGGGGGAGATTAGCCTCACTCTGTGCCTTCCTCAGGTCTCTCCTCTTAAGTCAGCTCAGGTTGAAAGTGTTGACCAAACCTTTACAGAGTCCTATGGCACGCGCTGTCTGTTCTTTGTTGCTGTCCAGACCATGGGACACAGCGAGATGGAGGTTGTGGCCAAAGCAATGGAGCCATGGCCAGCCAAGACCCCTTATTGCAGCAACAATGTTAGCACCATTGTCTGTAGTGATGCAGACTAGTTTGTGCTCATCCGGTCCCCAGTCTGCTACAGCAGACTTCAGGTTTTCTCCAAGGGTGTCAGCAGGTTATCTGGGACATATCTGGTCTCTAAACACTTGGAGTGCAGGCTCCAGTCAGCAGTTATGTAGTGTATAGTCAAGCTCATATAGGGGGTCATGTTTGAACTTGACCACATATCCGTAGTGGCAGAGTAAAATTGGATGTCTTTGATCTCCTGTAGTATGTCATCTTTTACGCTGTTGTACAGTTGTGGAATTGCAGTTTGTGACACGTATGTTCTTCCAGGCAACTCGTACTGGCTGTCAAATGTTTGCAGCATTCGTCGAAATGCCGGCTTTTCGACGATACTAAAGGGCAGCATCTCTTTAGCAATTAAGCGAACTACACTGTCGGTGAGTGCACACCATTTTGCACTGTCCTGTTTGTACTTTGTTTGTCGACTAAACGCCCCAGTGATTGTGTACTGTCGGGAAGACGGAGACGGCCCGTCTGTTGTAGTTTTTTTTCCCAGCTGGGAAAACTGCACCGGGTGATTGTGTTTTAGGTGCATATGCATGTTTGTTGTGTTACCGCTTTTAGTTGCTACTGTTTTACAACAAATGCGACATACCGGCTCGTTCAGGTTAAGTGGTTCACCACGGTCATCCGGTTTGAATCCGAAGTGCTCCCACACTGCAGCTGTCGCGTTTGGCTTTGAAACCAATTCCATCTTTTTCTTTTTGTATTCCTCCAATTTACAACTTGCGTCTTTTCTCTCTCTCTCTCTCTCTCTCTCTCTCTCTCTCTCTCTCTCTCTCTCTCTCTCTCTCTCTCTCTCTCTCTCTCTCTCTCTCTCTCTCTCTCTCCGCATACAGTCCCACCTTCCCACACAAAGACCATGCAACTGACAAGAGGGTTCACTCCTCCTACGCTAAGGAACCAAGAGTGGTCATCCAGTCTCTTTGGTAGAGAGAGAGAGAGAGAGATGAGGAAAACAAACAAGCATGCAAATGGCAATTATCGCGGCCGGAAAAATTATCGAGCTCATTTTTTTTAATCTTGCGATAACTCGATTTATTGACTATCGCGACAGGCCTAGGTGCAATATGTAATATTGTGTGTAATACTGGCAGCTAGCGGTTAAAATAGTTACTGCACTACCAATTCAAAATACTGGAGAGTCGTCTCCCCCGCCCCCTCCTGCCCAGACTCGAAGTTCACGGGGTTGCCAGGCTGAGACCGCAGCATTCACAACAATGTAGCTGGACGCTTTTCTCACATAGCCAGACATTACTCCACAGCACAGCGGAGTAGCTAACGTTAGATGCTAGTCTCACATAGCCAGACATTACTCCACAGCACAGCAGAGTAGCTAACGTTAGATGCTAGTCTCACATAGCCAGACATTACTCCACAGCACAGCGGAGTAGCTAACGGTAGATGCTAGTCTCACATAGCCAGACGTTACTCCACAGCACAGCGGAGTAGCTAACGTTAGATGCTAGTCTCACATAGCCAGACGTTACTCCACAGCACAGCGGAGTAGCTAACGGTAGATGCTAGTCTCACATAGCCAGACATTACTCCACAGCGCAGCGGAGTAGCTAACGGTAGATGCAAGTCTCACATAGCCAGACGTTACTCCACAGCACAGCGGAGTAGCTAACGTTAGATGCTAGTCTCACATAGCCAGACGTTACTCCACAGCACAGCGGAGTAGCTAACGGTAGATGCTAGTCTCACATAGCCAGACATTACTCCACAGCACAGCGGAGTAGCTCACGTTAGATGCTAGTCTCCCATAGCCAGACATTACTCCACAGCACAGCGGAGTAGCTAACGTTAGATGCTAGTCTCACATAGCCAGACATTACTCCACAGCACAGCGGAGTAGCTAACGTTAGATGCTAGATGCTAGTCTCACATAGCCAGACGTTACTCCACAGCACAGCGGAGTAGCTAACGTTAGATGCTAGTCTCACATAGCCAGACGTTACTCCACAGCACAGCGGAGTAGCTAACGGTAGATGCTAGTCTCACATAGCCAGACATTACTCCACAGCACAGCGGAGTAGCTAACGTTAGATGCTAGTCTCACATAGCCAGACATTACTCCACAGCACAGCGGAGTAGCTAACGTTAGATGCTAGTCTCACATAGCCAGACATTACTCCACAGCACAGCGGAGTAGCTAACGTTAGATGCTAGTCTCACATAGCCAGACGTTACTCCACAGCACAGCGGAGTAGCTAACGTTAGATGCTAGTCTCACATAGCCAGACGTTACTCCACAGCACAGCGGAGTAGCTAACGGTAGATGCTAGTCTCACATAGCCAGACGTTACTCCACAGCACAGCGGAGTAGCTAACGGTAGATGCTAGTCTCACATAGCCAGACATTACTCCACAGCACAGCGGAGTAGCTCACGGTAGATGCTAGTCTCACATAGCCAGACATTACTCCACAGCACAGCGGAGTAGCTAACGGTAGATGCTAGTCTCACATAGCCAGACATTACTCCACAGCACAGCGGAGTAGCTAACGTTAGATGCTAGTCTCACATAGCCAGACGTTACTCCACAGCACAGCGGAGTAGCTAACGGTAGATGCTAGTCTCAATAGCCAGACATTACTCCACAGCACAGCGGAGTAGCTAACGGTAGATGCTAGTCTCACATAGCCAGACATTACTCCACAGCACAGCGGAGTAGCTAACAGTAGATGCTAGTCTCACATAGCCAGACATTACTCCACAGCACAGCGGAGTAGCTAACGGTAGATGCTAGTCTCACATAGCCAGACATTACTCCACAGCACAGCGGAGTAGCTAACGGATGCTAGTCTCACATAGCCAGACATTACTCCACAGCACAGCGGAGTAGCTAACGGTAGATGCTAGTCTCACATAGCCAGACATTACTCCACAGCACAGCGGAGTAGCTAACAGTAGATGCTAGTCTCACATAGCCAGACATTACTCCACAGCACAGCGGAGTAGCTAACAGTAGATGCTAGTCTCACATAGCCAGACATTACTCCACAGCACAGCAGAGTAGCTAACGTTAGATGCTAGTCTCACATAGCCAGACATTACTCCACAGCACAGCGGAGTAGCTAACGGTAGATGCTAGTCTCACATAGCCAGACATTACTCCACAGCACAGCGGAGTAGCTAACCAGTAGATGCTAGTCTCACATAGCCAGACATTACTCCACAGCACAGCGGAGTAGCTAACAGTAGATGCTAGTCTCACATAGCCAGACATTACTCCACAGCACAGCGGAGTAGCTAACAGTAGATGCTAGTCTCACATAGCCAGACATTACTCCACAGCACAGCGGAGTAGCTAACGTTAGATGCTAGTCTCACATAGCCAGACATTACTCCACAGCACAGCGGAGTAGCTAACGGTAGATGCTAGTCTCACATAGCCAGACATTACTCCACAGCACAGCGGAGTAGCTAACGGTAGATGCTAGTCTCACATAGCCAGACATTACTCCACAGCACAGCGGAGTAGCTAACGGTAGATGCTAGTCTCACATAGCCAGACGTTACTCCACAGCACAGCGGAGTAGCTAACGGTAGATGCTAGTCTCACATAGCCAGACGTTACTCCACAGCACAGCGGAGTAGCTAACGTTAGATGCTAGTCTCACATAGCCAGACGTTACTCCACAGCACAGCGGAGTAGCTAACGGTAGATGCTAGTCTCACATAGCCAGACGTTACTCCACAGCACAGCGGAGTAGCTAACGGTAGATGCTAGTCTCACATAGCCAGACATTACTCCACAGCACAGCGGATTAGCTCACGGTAGATGCTAGTCTCACATAGCCAGACATTACTCCACAGCGCAGCGGAGTAGCTAACGGTAGATGCTAGTCTCACATAGCCAGACGTTACTCCACAGCACAGCGGAGTAGCTAACGTTAGATGCTAGTCTCACATAGCCAGACGTTACTCCACAGCACAGCGGAGTAGCTAACGGTAGATGCTAGTCTCAAATAGCCAGACATTACTCCACAGCACAGCGGAGTAGCTCACGGTAGATGCTAGTCTCACATAGCCAGACATTACTCCACAGCACAGCGGAGTAGCTAACAGTAGATGCTAGTCTCACATAGCCAGACATTACTCCACAGCACAGCGGAGTAGCTAACGTTAGATGCTAGTCTCACATAGCCAGACATTACTCCACAGCACAGCGGAGTAGCTAACGGTAGATGCTAGTCTCACATAGCCAGACATTACTCCACAGCACAGCGGAGTAGCTAACGGTAGATGCTAGTCTCACATAGCCAGACATTACTCCACAGCACAGCGGAGTAGCTAACGGTAGATGCTAGTCTCACATAGCCAGACATTACTCCACAGCACAGCGGAGTAGCTAACAGTAGATGCTAGTCTCACATAGCCAGACATTACTCCACAGCACAGCAGAGTAGCTAACGTTAGATGCTAGTCTCACATAGCCAGACATTACTCCACAGCACAGCGGAGTAGCTAACGGTAGATGCTAGTCTCACATAGCCAGACGTTACTCCACAGCACAGCGGAGTAGCTAACGGTAGATGCTAGTCTCACATAGCCAGACATTACTCCACAGCACAGCGGAGTAGCTAACGGTAGATGCTAGTCTCACATAGCCAGACATTACTCCACAGCACAGCGGAGTAGCTAACGTTAGATGCTAGTCTCACATAGCCAGACATTACTCCACAGCACAGCGGAGTAGCTAACGGTAGATGCTAGTCTCACATAGCCAGACATTACTCCACAGCACAGCGGAGTAGCTAACGGTAGATGCTAGTCTCACATAGCCAGACATTACTCCACAGCACAGCGGAGTAGCTAACGGTAGATGCTAGTCTCACATAGCCAGACATTACTCCACAGCACAGCGGAGTAGCTAACAGTAGATGCTAGTCTCACATAGCCAGACATTACTCCACAGCACAGCGGAGTAGCTAACGTTAGATGCTAGTCTCACATAGCCAGACATTACTCCACAGCACAGCGGAGTAGCTAACGGTAGATGCTAGTCACACATAGCCAGACATTACTCCACAGCACAGCGGAGTAGCTAACGGTAGATGCTGGCTATATTGACAGTCATAAAGGCCCGTGCTCACGCAGAGCTCTGTAACCAACTGACAGACACTTTTTCGGTTTAAAATTACAGTATGAACCGCTAAAAACACAACAACCTCACTGTCCTCTCCACACGCCAGTCAGGCACACTTCCTCGGCTTAGAATTACAATACGAAACGTTAAAAATACCACCACCTTGCCGACGGAACACACTTCATTGGCTTAGAATTACGGCAACAATCGCTAAACACACTGCAAACTCACAGTCCCCTCTTTCCGATTTACAGCCCCCCTCTCGTGGCTTAAAATAACTCACCGTTGTCGGCTCCGGCCGCTGAAGAGGCTACACGCAGTAAACAGCCATGGGCTGCATGCTAACGTTAACAGTTAGCAGGGTTAGCATGGCGGCGTTAGCCAGGACCAGTCGGGATCACTTTACTGGCTGTCTCAATTGTTTTTGCGAGTAACCAACTCGGTTACTCTAGCTATATAATTCAATGTGAGTACACAAATGTTGAAATGACAAAAAATGCCCGTCCCTAGTAGCCGTGATAAATTAGCCTGAAGCTAATGCTAACCTGTTCAGGAGAAAATAAGCCAACTCTGCGTCCTTTTGGGCTCTAAGCTGTCTCCATCTTTCAAACACATCTCCAATATTTACCAGGGGGTTGTTACGTCTCTGGTCACGCAACTGTTAGAAACATGCTGTTTTCTTTTTTTATGTCATGTAGAATCTATCTCCGTTGATCCTGTTCGTTTGTGTGCTGCTTTCATGGCTGTACTACCGTTACAGCTGTGGCGTGCTGGGTTTACGTTTCTACAGGTATATCTGGCAACCCGGCCTGGCTGTCAAACAGGGCCGTTGATAACAACACACAGATCAGAACATAAACATAAATTACGTCACGGAATGTAAATTTCAAAAAGAAAAAAATAATGAAATTAGCATTGTTGTCAGAAAAGATAGTATTTCAGTTTAACATGTTTCCTTAATATCTGATGAGGCATTGGTGTCATTTTTGGATTTATTACAGTACAAATATTACATATTGGACCTTTAAAGCTGCTGTAGGTGAGATTGTGAAGATCCAGGACTTTGCCAACAAATTTGAACATCGACAACTTCTCAGTCCCTCCCCCCTTTCTGCTGCAGCCCAAACCGTCTCCTAAGCCCCTCCCACACAACGGAGTTTGACAGAACTGCCGGCATGTAACGTTCAATAACTAAAGCACTAACACAACGTTAACTTTACTCACCAACAGTAAAACGATGCTAACTAGCAGGCTAGCGTTAGCCCTTTCAGCATCATATCAGACCGAACACTGTGCAAACGTTACTATCGTCCTCACCAACGTAGCTTTGTGGACTTTTGACTACTAATAACCAAGTGAAAGATAAGTCATTAAGGGTAATTATGTTACCTGTCGAGAGGAAATGTGGCTACATCTGCATCGTTCTTCAGATCTTTAAAATCCCAGAGCTCACGCCTCCTCTGAAAAGCCACTCCAATATTCACCGGAGTTTTGGGACACTTTTCTGCAGCTCGTGCGCGGGGAGAGGGGAGGGGAGAACGCTATATATGCGTGTACGTGCCTGAGCAGTGACTGACAGGTAGATAGACCCCCCCCTGTGGCCATGATTGGAGAAAATCAACCGGGGAGTGGTGGAATTTTGCCAATGGCACTACAGGCTGTAGGTGGAGCCAGAGGAGCTGGGTTTCTTATTTTACATAATTCATGTAGTTCTACTGGAACATAGGGTCAGTTTCAGCAAATATGACAGAAAGTTAGTTTTATAAGACTTACCTACAGCATCTTTAATGAATAAAGAACTTACAGTATATTTCGGATTTTTATCAAAAACTGCTTTATTAGCAGTAAGTATGTGTAAACACTCAGGGAATTTGAGTCCGGCTTTGTGTTGCTTTCAACACAGAAACAGACATAACCTTAAGGCTAAAAAGAAAGATGAACAAGGCGACGTTAAACATGAGCGTTTGACTGCTATGTACAGATATAAGTTGTATATAATAAACTGTATACATGCTTAATGCATATACACATACAGAATATATGTATATGTATATATATATATATATATATATATATATATATATATATATATATATATATATATATATATTAGAATATAAGACATGTTTTCAGTTATTTCACACTCTTTTATTAAGTACATAATTCCATATATGTTCATTCATAGTTTTGATGCCTTCAGTGAGAATCTACAATGTAATAAATAGTCGCGAAAATGAAGGAAACGCATTGAATGAGGTGTGTCCAAACTTTTGTTTAATGTACTGTATGTACATAAAATTACATGTAAACAGATCTATGAAGCTATAAACAGTAAGGCAATTAGTGCCAACGATCCAGTAGATGGCGCCAATGTTCAATCAATGTTAGTTACAATGCATTCTTCCAACACTGCAGGTCACATCAGCTGATGAGTACTACAATTTAATTTATGTATTATTTTTATACTGTCAGTACTTTTAGAGCAACTTTTATAATGGATAAATGTCCTGGAACATCTTTATGTTGATTGAATTGAAAGACATTTTAACCAATAGGCTATATCATAGGCCTACTGTATTGATTAACTTGAATTCACTCAATCAATTTTTTTTTTTGTGAGGTGGCATGTCTGGCGACGACACCTAGATGTGGCAGCGTACTTATCAACTACGATGTACACTGGCGACGGTGTTGTCAATCTACACGTTAGAGTCACATGACAGTCTCCTTCGGTAGGTTATCCACTCGCCATACTCGCCAAAGCCGGTTACTAGTGATCGTCACGGTAACGTGCTGCTGGTCTGGTGTTTGGAGCCGAGCTTGGACAGAGAAGATTCGACTGACATAGATCAGTGATGGAGTTTCTGCCCTCGTGATGTCCCTGAAGGTATCTGGGAGGAAATGTAGCCCCGGTGGGTTGTTATGGAGACGGACTGCATCGGACTCCAATCAACCCTCCTGTTGTCACCAACTATTTAATAAACACTATATAGGGAATAGTGAGGGAGGAAATGAGGGAACGGCTTCCAATAAAGCTAAAGATATTTGACTTTTTCAAAATGAAAGATCTCCTGTTGTCCTCAGGTCAAATCTGACCTGTTTTCAAAAAGTTTCTATATCTGAAATTTGGGTTTCTTTCTACGAAATTGTCAAAATAAATAATGTGGATGGTTGCATACAACCATTACTCTTTACAAGTTAAATAAAATGATCAGTTCACTACTTTCATTGAATTTGGGTGTTTTATTCAATTTTATAGCTATGATGATCAAAGAACATTGGAAAAAAAGTGACAGAAAAACTAGAAAAAGAGTGACAAATTATTTTTTTCAAAAAGTGACAAAAACGTCTCTTTTAATTAGAAATATTTACCCAGAAAAACCAAACCAAAGCGTGCATGGTGGATGGTAAGACAAGCCGAGGGTTAATCCAGGCCTTTCTATCAGCGTTAGGGGATCAAAACCTGGTCTGAGGTCCACAGGGATGCAAATGGGCCACATCAGCTCTCTTTGGGTTCACTGCAGACCAGAACTAACAAATTAGACTGCACATGTCTTCCTCAGAAGTCAAGTATAAGAGCAGTCTTTGTTTTTGCCGTGCAGTTTCGGGATGTTCATGTAAATCATGTCTGTCAAACTCAAAGGAATACCAAAAACATGTTTAGATGAAGGTAACAGGGGGAAGTTTCGGGGATTTTCCCGGTGCTCCCGATTAGCCAATCAGGGCCTGATGATACAGATCTGACACGTTGATATTTTAATATTCAAATAACAGCCAGAGTGTATGAAGAGTCTCCGTCGGCACAGAGAGGGAGAACCATCAGAGCAGAGAGAAGCTGTGGACATTCACAAGATGTAAGTTATAAACTATATAAGTTATATAAGTTATAAACTATATTAGTTATATCAGATGTATAAGTTATAAACTATATTAGTTATATAAGTTATAAACTCGGCTGTTTGATTTCACATTTTAATGTCTGTGTTGTCGTCCCCTCGACTGTTGAGCTACTTTTTATTTTTCTGGCTCAAAATTTACTCCTTTGTTTTCAATGTTGTGGTCTTCTTTTTCGACACTTCTGTCGCTTTTCCCCAAGGTTTTATGTACCTTTTTTAGTCATTTCTTAACGATGTTTTTGTCACATTTCTCCAGCGCTTTTTTTGGACGTTTTTGCCATTCTTTTCTCTCCAAATGCTATAAAGTTGACTTAAACACCCAAATTCAATGAACATAGTGAGCTGATCTTTTCTGTAACTTATGAAGAGCGTCATATATGGAACCATCCACGTTATTTTTTGACAATTTGGTTGAAAGAAACCCAAATGTCTGATGTAGAAACGTTTTGAATATGGGTCAAATTTGGACAACAGGAGGGCTAATGTTTGTAAAGATGTAAGTTATAAACTATATCAGTTATATAAGTTATAAACTATATAAGTTATATAAGTTATAAACTATATAAGTTATAAAATATATAAACTATATAAGTTATATAAGTTATAAAATATATAAACTATATAAGTTATATAAGTTATAAACTCGGCTGTTTGATTTCACATCTTAATGTCTGTGTTGTCGTCCTGTCGACCGTGATACTTTTTTTTTTATGGCTCAAAATTTACTTCTTTGTTTTCAACGTTGTGGTCTTCTTTTTCGACATTTCTGTTGCTTTTCCACAAGGTTTTATATACCTTTTTTTTGTCACTTCTTAACAATGTTTTTGTCGCGTTTTTCCTGCGCTTTCTTGACGCTTTTTGTAATGTTTTTTCCCCCACATTTTTGAAGCTATTTCTGACAATTTTGTCATTCTTTTCAACTTTCATTTATCATCTTCTTCACTTTTTCTTTCTCCAAATGCTATAAAATTGACTAAAACACCCAAATTCAATGAAAGTACTGAGCTGATCTTTTATTGAACATTTTGTTTGCATTTTTTTGTCAGCTTCCAGCACTTTTGGTTGAAATTGTTTTTAGTTTTGTGGCTTTTTTCAAAGTTTTTGATGCTTTTTTTGACATTTTTATTGTTTTTTTGTCGCTTTGTTTGATTCATTGTCAACTGTAATTTTTTCGACATTTTTGGTAATTTTACGTTTGATGCTTTTCCCCCACTACTACAACTTATACCACGAGTTTTACACTTATTCTTGGAATTCAGGGTCAATCAACCTAATTTCTGAGTTTAAAAAGCAGAAATATGCTATAAAATTTAATAAAAACACCCACAATTCAATATAAATAGTGAACTGATTCTTCATTTTACTTGAGAAGAGCGTTTTATACAACCATCCATGTTCATTTTAGGAAATTTGGTTGAAAGAAACTCAAATTTATGATGTAGAGACGTTATGAAAATGGGTCAAATATTCAACGTAATACTGAATGTGTAAAATCTGATTAATATAATAATAAGGTTTACAGTTTTCCTTCAAACTCTTTTTGCTTATTTCTCAATATTTCAGTTATCTTCTCTGATACATCCGGGGTCCTCAAACGTATCACTCAAAAGGTCCGTATCTAAAAAACTATACGCTCTAACAAATAGCTCAGTATTAAAAGTTATATGTCTTGTACACATTATTTTTTTTAGGCATTTTTAGGCTTTGTGTGACAGGACAGCTTAGACTTGAAAGGGCCGCAGGTCAGAATTGAAACTTTGTGTGTCTTGTCTGTGTGTGTGTGTGTGTGTGTGTGTGTGTGTGTGTGTCCGTGTGTGTG
This sequence comes from Perca flavescens, assembly GCF_004354835.1. Taxonomy (NCBI): domain Eukaryota; kingdom Metazoa; phylum Chordata; class Actinopteri; order Perciformes; family Percidae; genus Perca; species Perca flavescens. Next base: position 36,989,391 of record NC_041339.1, on the reverse strand, counting down.
TCCGTGTGTGTCTGTGTGTGTGTGTGTGTGTGTGTCTGTGTGTGTATGTGTCTCTCTGTGTGTGTCTGTGTGTGTGTGTCTGTGTACCTGTTTTACTATATTCGTGGGGTCCAAAAACCTGCACAGCCTCGTGGGACCAAAATGCTGGACCCCACAAGTTTAAAGGGCTGTTTGAGGGTTAAGACTTGGTTTTAGGATTAGGGATAGAATTAGGTTATGGTTAAGGGTGAAGGTTAGGCATTTAGTTGTGATGGTTAAGGTTAGTGTAAGGGTTAAGGTTAGGCATTTAGTTGTGATGGTTAAGTTTAGGGTAAGGGTTAAGGTTAGGCATTTAGTTGTGATGGTTAAGGTGAGGGTAAGGGTTAAGGTTAGGCATTTAGTTGTGATGGTTAAGGTTAGGGTAAGGGTTAAGGTTAGACATTTAGTTGTGATGGTTAAGGTTAGGGTAAGGGTTAAGGTTAGGCATTTAGTTGTGATGGTTAAGGTGAGGGTAAGGGTTAAGGTTAGGCATTTAGTTGTGATGGTTAAGGTTAGGGTAAGGGTTAAGGTTAGGCATTTAGTTGTGATGGTTAAGTTTAGGGTAAGGGTTAAGGTTAGGCATTTAGTTGTGATGGTTAAGGTTAGGGTAAGGGTTAAGGTTAGACATTTAGTTGTGATGGTTAAGGTGAGGGTAAGGGTTAAGGTTAGGCATTTAGTTGTGATGGTTAAGGTTTGGGTAAGGGTTAAGGTTAGGCATTTAGTTGTGATGGTTAAGGTTAGGGTAAGGGTTAAGGTTAGGCATTTAGTTGTGATGGTTAAGGTGAGGGTAAGGGTTAAGGTTATGCATTTAGTTGTGATGGTTAAGGTGAGGGTAAGGGTTAAGGTTAGGCATTTAGTTGTGATGGTTAAGGTGAGGGTAAGGGGCTAGGGAATGCATTATTTCAATGACAAGTCCCCACAAAGATAGTGATGCAGATATGTGTGTGTGCGTGTGTGTGTTTGTGTGTCTGTGTGTTTGTCTGAGTGCACGGCTGTGTGTATATGTGTGTTTTTACAATTTTTTTCTTTTTTAACATTTTTGTGGCTTTTTTCAGCCTTTGTGACACTTTTAATGTTTTTATCATTTATTTTTCGACATCTCTGACTCTATTTCCAATGTTTTGATGGTCGTTGTTGCCGTGTGCCACTTATTTCTGCATTTTTATTTTGTATTTTCTGTAGGCTATTTTAACCTTAGGAAACCTACACACATCATTTATGTTTTTTAACTCTGAGTAATGACCTACCAGAACATTCTCTGTTATTTTAAGGACTTATTGTTCTTAGTGTATTTAAGGACGAACTTCCACAAAGATTGGCTTTCTAAACAACATACATTTAAGTTTTCTGTTTATAGTAAATAATCACTACTTTTAGCATGTATAGAGCCAGCATATCTCCACCAGACTGCATGTAAATAATCAGGACTTTTAGCATGTATAGAGCCAGCATATCTCCACCAGACTCCATGTACAGTAAATAATCAGGACTTTTAGTGTGTATAGAGCCAGCATATCTCCACCATACTCCATGTAAATAATCACTACTTTTAGCGTGTATAGAGCCAGCATATCTCCACCAGAATGCATGTAAATAATCACTACTTTTAGCGTGTATAGAGCCAACATATTTCCACCAGACTGCATGTAATAATCAGGACTTTTAGCGTGTATAGATCCAGCATATCTCCACCAGACTGCATGTAAATAATCAGAATTTTTAGTGTGTATAGAGCCAGCATATCTCCACCAGACTCCATGTAAATAATCAGGACTTTTAGTGTGTATAGAGCCAGCATATCTCCACCAGACTCCATGTAAATAATCAGGACTTTTAGTGTGTATAGAGCCTGATTGTTGGAACAGTGGAAAGATGAACTAAGACGGCCTTGTGTGTTTGTGTGTGTGTGTGTGTGTGTGTGTGTTTTTTTGTTTGTGTGTGTATCTGTGTGTATGTATCTGTGTTTGTGTTTATATCTGTGTATGTGTGTTTGTTTGTCTCTGTGGGCGTCTGTGGGCGTCTGTGTGTGTGTGTGTGTGTGTGTGTGTGTGTCTGCGTGTTTTGGCGTTTCAAACTGAACAATGTCTAGTAATAAATAATAATAATAATAATAATAATGTTTGGTAATAAATTGCACGTGTCTGCAGGAGGAAGAGCGCCGAAACCAGTCTGGACAGGGTCAGGTACAAGTACAACTTTATACTACTACTACTACTCATAGGTGTACTCTTTTTCTATCGTCTTCTATCGTGTTTTTATAACAAAGTTTGTTTTTATCCATCAGCAGCAAAGACAACAAGAACGCTTACGAAAACCTGGCGATGGACGGCCCTGAAGTTAATGTTAACTCCATGTGACCGCTATGCTCTGATCCTATTGGCTGTCTGAACGAACGGACGGACAGACAGACAGACAGACAGACAGACACGCACACAATGTTAGAAAAATTTATGATTTACATTCCACTTACTTGTTTATAT
>NC_041339.1:36961893-36979393 GCF_004354835.1 Perca flavescens | reverse complement strand
AATCACAGAGTATGTAATTAATTCGATTACATTTTTTAATCGATTGACAGCCCTAATAATAATAATAATAACATATATGATAATAATAATAATGTTTGGTAATAACCTGCACGTGTCTGCAGGAGGAAGAGTGGCGTGGAGTCGGTGAGACAAGACGACGTGGACAGAAACGCGTACGAGGTTCTGGACATGGTCAGGTACAAGTACAACTTTATACTACTACTACTACTACTACTCATTGGCTAAATATTGTGTTAAAACTTCTACTACTACTTATAGGCGTACTCTTCTTCAATCACTGAATGTTGTCAGTTTTTATAACAAAGTTTGTTTTTATCCATCAGGAGCAAAGACGACGAGAACGCTTACGAAAACCTGGCGATGGACGGCCCTGAAGACAACGTTACCTCCATGTGACCACTCTGCTCTGATCCTATTGGCTGTCCAAACGAACAGACAGACAGACAGACAGACAGACAGACAGAGTTATAAAATAAAATGTAAAATGTATGATTTACATTCCACTGTCTTGTTTATATTAAAACTGTTTGCATAGAAAGCCAAAATACTGATGGCGCTCTAACAAGATGAACATGTGAGACACTACTGACTGACCTTGTGAAAGGCCCAGGATGTTTGGGAGGGCAGGTGGAGGAGATGCTCAGCCTGACCAGACATAACTTCAACATCGACTTTGTATTACAGTTTTTGCCCGTTGCTTACACACTAAAAACAAATGCTTAGACCAAAGCCTCAAAACCTAAATTTCTGGTAGCATACCTTACACACAGTGTAACCATAGCTTAAACACAGTGTAACCTTAGCTTACACACAGTGTAACCATAGCTTAAACACATTATCACCTTTTCACTTTGTTTGCAATTCTTTAACACACTTATTGCAAAACACTACACGTTTTCTTACATTAGACACTTTGTTCAAAAACGAAATCTCCTGTTGTCATTGGTATAATCACTCTGTTCAAAATGCAAAACTCATCTGGCACTTGTAGGAACTTACATACACACCGCACACTTGCACAGAAAATAGAACACCAATCGGTCTGAGCCTTAGCACTACAAACATGCCTCAGGGAAATCATTTAGAGAACTTTGCAAGCATGGAGGCAATGAGAGTAAGAGTGGGAGGAGGACAAAGAGAGAGAGGAGTCAGACGTGAAAGAGACATTTTTCTTTATTTCTGTAAGAATGTTTGTTTTTTGTAAAAACTCTTGTTTGATTACTGCAGAAATTTTACTTTTGAGTTTTACAGAAGACTGAGTCTGAGAAAACGACAATAAAAATAGAAACACAAAGACTGCAGTGTTTTCTATAAAGCCCATCAGTGTGTCTGCTGGTGATATGAAAGAGTAATTCAAATGGTGCTTGTGTGTATGGTTTTATTGCAAGAATTTAATTTTTTAAGTTTTGATTGCAGCGTTTCATTGTCATATATGTGAGTTGTTAATCTCTAAGTGCTATGTCTAATTGGCTTGTGTATAGAGTTTTGACATAATGAGGCAAATTCTGAAAAAAAGTGTGTAAGCAATAGGAAAAACCTGTATGACTGCATATCATTAATCATAACAAGCAGCTGTTGAGAGCTTTTCATTAGTCTGTACTTTGTAGTAAGTGCTGTACCTGACTCCTTGTGTTCGCAAGTAAAAATGAACATTGAGAGATCTTGAGTGTTTCTGTCTATTCTTTGATAATGTAACACACACACACATACACACACACAGATACACAGAAACACACACACAGACACGCACACATACAAAGACACACACACACACCCTCTCTTTTATCTCTTGATGTTTCCTCTCCTCTCTGATTAACGTCCGCAGTTTTAGAGTCATGTAAAGGAATTTATTTCTGGATAGAGAGCTGATGCTGAAGTTTCCTCTGATGATGAGATAAATAAGTCATGTTTTTTAAAACACACACACACACACACACACCTCTCATCTCTGGATGTTTCCTCTCTTCTCTGAATAATGGGTGTATGAAGACACGTCAGCCTCTGTGGTTTTAGAGTCATGTAAAGGACATTGATTACTGGATAGAGAGCTGATGCTGCAAAGTTTCCTCTAATGATGAGATAAAGAAGTCATGTTTGTTAAAAAAAGAAAAAGAACAGCTGCTGATAATGGTTGGTGTAGAGCATATGAGCTGAGTGGTGTCAGTGTTTGTCGACCTCGGGCCAGAATGGCTAGAGTCACAGAGCTCTCCTTCCTGCTGTTTGCTCTCATCAACAACATCCATGCACAATAACCGATCATCATGCAAAAGGAAAGGAGCTCTTACACTTTCAACCTCCCCAACAACACCAACTCCTGCCTGATCTCCAGATCTGTTAGTGAGGAGAAGCTTGTCCTGTGGAACACCTCTGACCTCTGGTCCAACAGCTCTTCAGTACCTCAACACCTGAAACAACGAATTGTCAGCACGGTGAATACTTCTTCTTACACCATCCCCCACCTGACCCATTCAGACTCTGGCCTGTACCAAGAGGAGTGTTGGACTGAGGGCAACGTGACGCATGACATCACTATTACTGTTTGTACTTCAATATATAGAACCAATGAAAAGAATGTTCCCTGTTTTTTTCCTGCTCTGTGTCGCATATATTTGAAACCACAAACATAAAAACCACATCAATGTGTTTGCCAGACTTGTATCTCTCTTGTGATGGTAATATTTTGCCATTTGCATCCACATTTTTGAATTACAGAACAAACTTAAGAGGTATAATTATCATTAAATTGACATGTTTGACCCATTAGAGATACTGTCTCCCCCTTCCTCCTCTACTCCCTCACTTCGGAAATCACTGAGCAACAAGTTCTGACACACACACACCTCCTATCACCTCAACAAATATCTATGAAAGCAACAAGACCCCTTTCAATTTGTATATAAACAAGGTCGTAGTACGGAAGATGGAGTGGTTACACTGGTGCACCTCATCAACAAACATCTTGACAAACAAAAAACATACGTCAGGGTTCTGTTTCTTGATTTTTCATCTGCGTTTAATACAATTTTACCAGATTAATTTTTATCAAAAATGACTAAGATTCAGATTAATTCTTATGTTATTCGTTTTTTTTTCCATTTCTCACAAACAGGGTTTAGCTAGTCAAAGTAAATGACACACTAAATGCCTGTAGAGGAGCGCTTCCAGGACTCAAATTGTTTGCTTGAGGTGCTCTTTGGATGGGACAATCATATATAGCAAAATTCAGGAAAACTCCAAGGCATTCTCTTTAGAAAAATCAAAAAGCCTTTATTATTATGGCTTTGTCATCTTAAACCTTTAAAAACTTGATTGACCATACCCCACTGTCACTAAGGAAAGGGGAAAGGCAAAAACAACTAAACCAGAGAGGAAGTTTCTGGATTGACAAACTGCAGGCTACTAGATACCCTGGCCTGAACGAAGAACTTGATTTTAGTGTCTTCCTGTAAACCATACCCTTTATTTTTAATATGTGTTGTAGTGATGCATGCATTGTATGTAACTTTTGTGTGTAGTCATGGAAATTCTGTTCTATTAAGTGCCAAGGAGGACATCTAGAGGTCTTTATATAATACTACAACACTAAACCTGCCTCTGCCAAATGGCAGCTTCTGATTGGTGGTTTGAAATCTTATAAGAAAGTCTTTTCCCATTTGAAAACTGTTGACTCCCTGATGAAGGCTTGTATGCCGAAATGTGTCAGAGTTTTTTTAAATGTTTAAATGACACACTCTCTTCTCCAAAGACAACTAGTGTTGGAGTATGGGCTGTGTTGTTCACTTTATATACCTCTGACTGCACCAAACCAGTTTCTGTTAAAATATTCAGATGACTCTACTCTATTGACCCTGTATACCAAATTTGATGAACCTACACTGTACCAGGGAAACATGGATTGGTTAGTTGAGTGGTGTGATAAAAACGCTCTCATTATTAACACTGTGAAGACAGAGGAAATCATTTTTTGGAAACCCTCAACTGCCCCCAGTGAAGATTCACAATTCAGTAATCAGTCAAGTCCCAGTCTACAAATATCTGGGTGTCATGATAGACAAAAATCTTTCATGGACCTCTCATATAGAATTTATCTGCAAAAAAATACAACAGCATGTTTATTTTCTCCGTAGCTTGAGATCCGTTGGAGCTAGTAGCTAAATCATTTCTTTGATTTTGACATCAGTAATTTACAGTATCATGCTCATTCGCACTATCACAGATGTAGCTCTTTTTTAGGTCCAAACTCAAAACGTATCCGTTCTGTCTGGCCTTTAATACATAGCAGTGGTGTAACAATTTCATTCTTTTGTTTCTGTGTAACCTTTTCTGATTTTACTGTTTTCTATGTTCATTCTTTCTATTGTATGACATGTGTTTCTGATGTTAAGCACTTTGGATACCTGCTGGTTTTGTAAAGTGCTATATAAATAAATTTTGATTGATTGATTTGATGCTCGATTGTAGCACTGCTTGGCTGAGTAGCCTATCAGTTAAAAATAAAACAAAGCTATTTGATCATATTAAAATTTGTTCAAAGATTATAGGACTAACTGAAGCACACTCCTTTTAGGAAGCTCACAATAATAGTATGCTTAGACTGGCCAGGCAGATTTCAAATGACTCCTCACATATTTTGCACAGAGAATATCAGCTTCTGCCTTCAAACAGACACTTTAGAGTTCATGCTTTCAATCGAAACAGACTTAAAAACTCTTTGATATATCAATCTATCCAACCCGTTCTCACTCTGAACTCGTAAAATATGGACGTTTGGACAGTGGCTTTCAGCGTCTGAAGCGACGACTGAAGCAACTTCAGCATGTTTTTATAATGTAGCAGCAGCTACACGGGGTTTAGAGAGTAGTATTTTAGGAGAAAATTCCGCGTAGGGAGGTTGGTTGGGGTGGTGGATGCATCAGACACAGGACTTTCACCCAGGAGACAGGGGTTTGTGTCCCGCGTGTGTCTTTAACTGTTCCGTTCTTCCTACGTGTCACGGAAATGTAAGCCCACCCACGACCTTTTCCTTAACCTAACTGTGCCAAAGGGGATGCCAATAGTCCTGATCAAGTGTGTTTAGTTAAAGCGCGTTATATGATGCTAAAGGAGCCTTTTAGCGTCAATAACAACGACAAAGGCGTCCGTATTTTACGAGATGGGAGTGACAACCTGTTGATCTATCCTAGTGTTAAATCAGCTACATTCAGTGCAATATTTATTCAGGGTTACAAGTCTCCAAGACCTTGTCTGTGTGTATGTTCTTGTCTTTTTCTGTATGTTTTATTTCTTTACTTGGGTGTTAGTCATTTGTGTTAATGTTTCATGTATGTTATTCATCTTATGTATGTTAGTATGTATGTCTATGTCCTCTTTTTTTATATGAGCTACCCAGGGACGCAAAAAGAATTTCAGCCCTGGCTGACAATTAAGTTTTATTGTCTTGTCTCATGGAGACTCTTTACTGTACGCTGTGTTGTCCTCTCTTTGCAGGACATGTCAAACAGCAGATTTACTGTTAGGCAGTGTTATTTGGATGTGCACCAAGTCGTAGGCACACTGTCAAAATTTCTTGTGGAATTTTCTAGTTATTATTAAAATAAAACTTTACAACTGCTTACACACAAAATCACATGTTGAAATCTTTTCACTCAAAGAGCCAAATGACACAGACAATCTCCAAAACCATAAGCTATTTATCACCCAGTTTGCATAAAAGACTACACACCCTTCTCACCCTAAGTCACACACACACACAGGGAGGGATTAGCATTTACTTTTCCAAACACAACCAATCAAAATCCTACATCCTACAGTAGTCAGCATGTGACACATACTGAACACTGCTCACATATGAAAACAATAATTGTTTAACTGATCACTAACATATCATTGCTTTAGTTTAGGCCTATAAATAGGTCTGATGAGATCAGTCCCCGCTTATCAATAGAGCTGTAACAATCCCGCATTGTGGTGGACAATTAATAGTCTCAGAATTGAGAACAGGTATGCAACATTTCATAAAAGCAAATGTACACAAACACACAGAGACACACACATGCACAGACGCACACACGAACGTACACACGCACACACACACAATGAAACACAAACACAGACACACACAAACAGACACACACACACAGACACACAGGCACACACAGAAACTCACACACACGCACACAGATACATAAACACAAGCAGACATACACTTACACACTCAGACACCAACACACAAAAAGACACACACACCCACACACACAGGGACACACACAGACACACACACACACAGCAACAGACACACAAACAGACACACACACATGCACACACAGACACACAAACACCCCCCTCTCTCTCTTTTATCTCTGAATAACGTGTGTATAAAGACCCGTCAGCCTCTGTGGTTTTAGAGTCGTATAAAGGACATACAGGATACAGGATAGAAAGCTGATGCTGCAACCTTTCCTCTGATGATAAGATAAGATAAAGAAGTCATGTTTGATAAAAAGAGAAAAATAGCAGCTGCTGATTAGGGTTGGTATGGTGATCTGACGGCCACATCCTACATGGAGGTATCAGCCTACGCAGGGACATCTACAGAGAGGCTATTTCTCTAATCTGGAAAAAAGGGCAACAGAGTATATCATGATATTTATGTTTATATATGTATATATATAAATTAGGGCTGTCAATCGATTAAAAAATGTAATCGAATTAATTACATACTCTGTGATTAATTAATCAAAATTAATCGCATACATAATTAACGGTGCCTGAACCGATACTTTTTAAGAAAGTAAAAAAAGAAAAGAAAAAATAAGGGTACTAAACAACAGTCGGTGACATTAAAGAAGGGCTTGTTTATTGCTGAGGCCATATGGTCAAAATTAAATGATTTCATAATAATCTATAACAATAACAATAACTTATTTCACTAGTAAATTGCTGTTGAACGACGAAAACAACCACCAGATGGGCAAAGGACATTTACAATAACTACAAATGCACCACGAGACTGTAGTTTACCAGTTTCATTGAACGCACCGTCTGTGTTGTTTTTCCGACGGCAGCTGCAGATTGTTAGCCTAGAAATCTAGACACTAGTGGCAGCTGGCTGGTCAGGCTAGCAGATTGTTAAATACCGGTGTTGAATCCTCTACAGTAAAACACAGTCAAACTTAACACCGTTTAGCGTTAGCTGTCAGCATTTTAACAGTGTTTAATCCAGCTACTAGCTAGCGGTAGGCTAACGTTAGCTGCTGTCGAGTATAGTGTTAACTAGCGTTACGTGCAGCGGTGTTTGTGTTGCCTGTATTGTCCGTTTCAGAGCATCAGAGAGAAGAGCAGACATATCAGTGGCACCAGATTTCGGTAGCCAGGGTTGGCAGGAAGAAGTAACAAGTAGCTAAACGTTCCAATCAATGATCCAGGCAGCACCTTCTCGTCTCCCTCCTTCATTTTACGTTATTTTGACAGCCCTAATATAAATATATATATATATATATATATATATATATATATATATATATATATATATATATATATATATAAAACAAAGACACACACAAACAAAGACGCACACACAGACAGACACACACACAGACACACAAATACACACACAAACATATACACACACAGACAGAGAAACACACACACACACACACAAACAGACACAGACACACACACTAACACAGACATACACCTAGATGCACACACACAAACACATACACACACATATACACACACACAAGCATAAAAACAGAGACAGACACAGAAACACACACAGACAAACCGAAACACAAGCACACTTAAACACACACACACACAGCCCTGCACAAAGACAAACCCAGACACAGACACACACACACACACACACACACACACACACACAGACACATACACACACAGACACACGGAAACACACACAGACACACACACAAACATATACACACACAGAGACAGACACAGAAACACACACAGACACACTGACACACACAGACAGACACACAAACACACACACAAACCCACAAACACACACACAGATACACACATACACACACACAGCCGTACACACAGACAAACACAGACACACACACCCACATACAGACACACATACACACACACACACACACACACACAGCCTCCACACAGACAAACACAGACACACACACACATACACACACAGACAAACACACACACACAGCCGTACACATAGACACACAGACAAAGGATATTGATTAATGGATAGAGAGCTGATGCTGCAAAGTTTCCTCTGTTGACGAAATAAAGAAGTCATGTTTGATAACAACAGAAAAAGAAATGCTGCTTATTAGGGTTGTCATGGCGATCTGACGGCCACATTCTACATGGAGGTATAAATAAAGGCAACAGAGTAGAATCTGAATGAAGTCATATCACGATATTTATGTTTATATATATATAAATATATATATATATATATATATATATATATATATATATATATAATCCGTCCTTATAATATATATATATATATATATATATATATATATATATATATATATATATATATATATATATATATATATAGTATAAGGACGGATTACAATATGACTACAGATAGTAAAAGTATTTTTCGCAAATACTCTGTTTACTAGAGCCTCATACATAAAATAACTCAGTCACAGCACAGATACTATATACTGGGCATTTATTACTGAAGGAAACATTAGTTTTGAGTTTACTCTAACTTAAAGAAAAGGCTTCTGGTAAAAATAGGCCACACACACACCCACACAGAGAGAGAAAGAGAGAGAGACACACACACATACACACACACAGACACACACAGAGAGAGAGACACACACAGACACACACAGAGAGAGAGAGACACACACAGACACACAGACACACACACCAACACACAGAGAGAAAGAGAGAGAGAGACACAGACACCGACACACACAGACACACAAAACAGACACACACACACACACACACACACACACACACACTCAAATACACATGCACACAGAGATACAAATACACACAAAACACACACGCATACATACAAATACCAACACACATATACACACAGACACACACAGAGACATACATACACACACACATACAAACAAATACACACACATACAAATACACACACACACACAGACAGACAACCACACACACAGACACACACATACATACAAATACACACTCGCACACACATACACACACACACAGACACACACATACATTTACCTTATCTCTGAATAATGTGTGTATGAAGACCCATCAGCCTCTGTGGTTTTAGAGTCGTGCAAAGGACATCGAGAACTGGATAGAGAGCTGATGCTGCAACGTTTCCTCTGCTGATGAGATAAAGAAGTCATGTGTGATAACAGATAAAGAGCAGCTGCTGATGAGGGTTGGTGTAGAGTGTATATGAGCTGAGTGGTATCATTGTTTGTCGACCTTGGAGCAGAATGGCTGCAGTCACAGAGCTCTCCTTCCTGCTATTCGCTCTCATCAACAACATCCATGCTCAAAAACCGATCATCATCCAAAAGGAAGGAGACAATTACACCTTCAAGCTCCCCGAGAACACCACCTCCTGCCTGATCTCCAGATGTGTTGGTGAGGAGAAGCTTGTCCTGTGGAACACCTCTGACCTCTGGTCCAACACCTCTGACCTCTGGTCCAACAGCTCTTCAGTACCTCAACACCTGAAACAACGACTTGTCAGCACGGTGAATACTTCTTCTTACACCATCCTCAACCTGACCTATTCAGACTCCGGCCCGTACCGAGAGGAGTGTTGGACTGAGGGCAACGTGACGCATGAGAACAACATCACTATTACTGTTTGTTCTACACTATATTGGAGCGGTATCACAGCGATCTTTGGAGAAACAGTGGACCTGCCGTGTAAGGGAGCAGCTGATAATCTGGATGTCCAGTGGCTCAAACAGGACTCCAGATATGAGCAAAGAACATGGAGCAGAGTTTTTGGGGACAAGACGACATCAGTGATGGACAATGTTAGAGGAAGATACCAAGTGGTGACAAACACATCAGATCTTCGTGTTTCCAACGTCACAGGAACAGACTTTACATGGTACAACTGTCTGGTGATGAATCAACAGCAGTGTGTTAGCAGTCACACTGTAGAGTTGGGACTACAGATTGAGATGATATCCCGCTCAGTAGGAGAGACTGCTGTGTTGCCGTGCTCTATCACTGACTCCACTGATGAACAGCCCCCACATTGGAGGAAGTTTAATCTCAAAACAAAATCCTTCACTGACCTACAACTACACAACCAGACTGTTTCTTCAGTAGACCAAAACTACTCGCTGGTGTTTTCATCTCTAATGATAAATCACTCAGGTCTGTACTCCTGTAAAGCCTTTATGAGAGAGCAGTGGTATGTGCTGTTGGTGTGCCCACAATTTGGCCCCCTTGCTGTAGAGCTCTTCTCAGAGGGAGAAGATGTCACTCTCAGATGCAGAGATAGGGGAGAGGGTAGGTGGCATGCTTGGTTTATCAAGTCAAACCGAACAGAGGGAAGAATCTTTAGTGTAACGTACAATCAGAGAATGAGCAGAGAGAGCATGTACTATGATAATGGGAGCCTTGTTATCTCTAATATCTCAGTGGGGGATGCAGGGGAGTACTGGTGTGCAGTTATGGACCAAGATCATGATCAGTGTGTGTCAACTAGCAGAAGTGTGTTAGTGTACATGGAGCCCTTTGGGATTTACTCCACCTTCTTCAAAGTGCGATGCTCAGTGCTCAGTGTCCTGCTGCTGATGCTGTGTGCTGCTGTAGTCGCTGTGAACCTGAGGACACGGAGAGGAGCTCAGCTTTCAGCTCACACACACACTTAATATGCATATATGATCATTTCATCATTGGCTTTAATACAGCCTGGTATACACTGGCGTTAATACAGTCCCGTATACACTGACTTTAAAACAAGGGATGGGACACATTCATGCAGAGAAAACATTTAAACTAGAACACAAAAGACAGAGAGAGAGATAACAGAAACAACAAACAGAAATGATGGGAAATAAGACATAAATACCCAATAATTATTATTATAATAATATAAAATAAGTTTTGAATATTAAAAGTGAACCTTTGATCCTGACAGGGTGCAGATGTCCCCTTATCATCTGTATTAGTATGTGGTGTATATATATAGATGATATGATATTGTGTGTATATATATATATTGAGTTAGGTGATCTTTTCCTGATGTTGTTGTGGATGTGTGTTATTATAGGGGTCACTGCTTTGGGGAGGGGGGATTTGGGGCTGCACCCTGACCCACAGGAGGGGGCCTTCTCTGTTAGGAGACATTGGTGTAATAGTTTAACATGTTGGGAATTCACTTTTTAACATTACGGTCACCTAAGAGTTTTATTATAAATAATTGTATGTGGGTGTCTTTGTGTCTGTCTGTCTGTCTGTCTGTCTGTCTGTGTGTGTGTGTGTGTGTGTGTGTGTATGTGTGTGTGTGTGTGTGTGTGTGTGTGTGTGTGTGTTTGTGTGTCTGTGTGTTCCAGATGTTTTATTTTAAATCTAAAGATTATGTGATGTTGTATATTATATATGAAGTAATATGAATTGTCTTTAATACATTTATAATAGTTGTATCTTGCAGTGTTGTCAGTGTTATAAACTTGTTATTACATCTTGGGCTATATCTATAATCTATCGTCTGTTTAATAAACATTATTAATAACCAATTAAAATGTTTTCATTGTGATTTCTGATTAATTATTATAAGCAACATATCTCTCGGTCTGTAAAATGTTTCTTATGTTAACTTTCAGTCAGTAAAGTTGATTTCTAAAGCACGTTTAAACACACATTAATCTTACCAAAGTGCTGAATAAAAGAACAGTAAAATGTAAATATCATAACCTAAAAAGAAGATCCCAACGCCAACAACAACAACAGGCAGCAGTTCCCAAACCCAGAATGATAGACATGATGAGAACAGATTGAGAGATTGAGATTAGAGAGTTAACATGTGTCTTTATTGGAGATATAAAAACAGAAATGGAGGGAGCACATCTGATATCTGAAGACAAAAGCTTCCACCGTCGTGGAGCAGCAACTGGAAAGGCTCTGTCCCATATTTGGCAGTTTGCAGATGATCTGTATCTGTGTTTTATTATAAAGTTAATGAAATAAAAGGTGTTCTACTTTGTCTCAGCTACAGCTCTGAGTCTCTCCCTCTGCTCCCGTTTCACTCACCACTGAGTCTCACTTCATGTCCCGCTTACAGCACTATCTGGTTGGTAGATGTTAGATGAGTAACAGCCAATCAACACTCACCACTGAGTCTCACTTTATGTCCCGCCCACAAGACTATCTGGTTGGTAGATGTTAGACGAGTAACAGCCAATCAACACTCACCATGACATGCAGCAGCCTTAAGCAGAAGAGTCTCTGGCTCTGGGTGAGTCCCCTTAAATCTAGAGCGCTCCTTTAATGAGTCATTAAGGAAACTTTAAAGCAATTATTCCTAAACTAAACAGGCAGACACAGACCATAATAAGTTCAAGTTCAAGTGTATTGTCATGTGCATTTAAAGAGTACAAAGAACAGAGAGAATGCAATGAAATGTGCTTTGCCCTGGCCCTCTCTTCTCATACAAACTATCAATATAATTTGAATGAAATATAATAAAATGACCTGAATACATAGTACAATCTATTATGTGTAGCAATATACACACACACACACACACACACACACAGACACACACACACACACACACACCAGACATTTTGATCTGAGGCTATAAGTGATGGTGTCCCTAAACAAATACACATTTAATAATAATTTAATTTTGAGATTACTGTATTTTCCGTTCGATATTGAAGATGATGAGTGTTTGGCGATGCTGGCCGAGTGACTTGATGTCCAAGGGAATTTGATTCTTGCATGTTTTGTGTTGTTGTACATGGTCCAAAAGCACCCCCTACTTTCAAATTAAAGTTATTCAGTGTGCCAAGGTGCTGAATAGCAGCAATCAGCAGAATGACTATTATCCCCCATACTTGTTATTATTCCGCCGCATTTTTGTCCCGCTACTAGTTATGGAGTGTTGCAAACACATGCACACAAAATACATCAAAACGTGTGTAATGACCGGGTATGGTGTTCTATTACTTTTCTAAGAGATTTGCCACTCAGTTTTCACAAAATTTGACTATAATGCGAAATCTGCAGGAAATCGCCTAACATAGCTCTAAACAACCCCTCTTTGGGGCCATACCGATTTGGCATACATTAACGTAGAAAAATAATTATAAAGTTTAAACCGAAGACAAAACTTTGGTCTTTATTGGGCTGATTGGGCATTCTGATATCAAGCACGGTTTCTACCAAATCACAGTTTATATATTGTCCAGTTTTCAGACCGGTTCAGATTTTCCAGTGTGTGTGTATGGGGACAGAATGTTGAGAGTCAGAGGGGAGGACAGAGGGGGGAGCTGCAGGACGATTCTCTGAAATCTTTCCAAACAAATTGCTCTCTCCCCTACAGTTTTCACTCTTCATACATCATGGTTGGTCAAATTGTAGGAAATTGTGTGCCGGTCGCAGACATGTAACCATGGAATCCACCGGACTTAAACTTTTGGCTCTGTTCATACCAACTGCCGATAGAAACAATGAAAAGAATGTTCCCTGTTTGTTACCTGCTCTGCGTCGCATATATTTGAAACCACAAACATAAAAACCACATCAATGCGTTTGCCAGACTTGTATCTCTCTTGTGATGATAATATTTTGCCATTTGCATCCACATTTTTGAATTACAGAACAAACTCAAGAGGTTTAATTATCATTAAATGGTTTAAATGTTTGACCCATTAGAGATACTGTCTCCCCCTCCCTCCTCTACTCCCTCACTTCGGAAATCACTGAGCAACAAGTTCTGACACACACACACACCTCCTATCACCTCAACAAATATCTACTGTAGATACCCTGGCCTGAACGAAGAACTTGATTTTAGTGTCTTCCTGTAAACCATACCCTTTATTTTTAATATGTGTTGTAGTGATGCATGCATTGTATGTAACTTTTGTGTGTAGTCATGGAAATTCTGTTCTATTAAGTGCCAAGGAGGACATCTAGAGGTCTTTATATAATACTACAACACTAAACCTGCCTCTGCCAAATGGCAGCTTCTGATTGGTGGTTTGAAATCTTATAAGAAAGTCTTTTCCCATTTGAAAACTGTTGACTCCCTGATGAAGGCTTGTATGCCGAAATGCGTCAGAGTTTTTTTTAAATGTTTAAATGACACACTCTCTTCTCCAAAGACAACTAGTGTTGGAGTATGGGCTGTGTTGTTCACTTTATATACCTCTGACTGCACCAAACCAGTTTCTGTTAAAATATTCAGATGACTCTACTCTATTGACCCTGTATACCAAATTTGATGAACCTACACTGTACCAGGGCAACATGGATTGGTTAGTTGAGTGGTGTGATAAAAACGCTCTCATTATTAACACTGTGAAGACAGAGGAAATCATTTTTTGGAAACCCTCAACTGCCCCCAGTGAAGATTCACAATTCAGTAATCAGTCAAGTCCCAGTCTACAAATATCTGGGTGTCATGATAGACAAAAATCTTTCATGGACCTCTCATATAGAATTTATCTGCCAAAAAATACAACAGCATGTTTATTTTTTCTCCATAGTTTGAGATCCTTTGGAGCAAGTAGCCAAATCATTTCTTTGATTTTGACATCATTAATTTACAGTATCATGCTCTATTGTAGCACTGCTTGGCTGAGTAGCCTATCAGTTAAAAATAAAACAAAGCTATTTGATCATATTAAAATTTGTTCAAAGATTATAGGACTAACTGAAGCACACTCCTTTTAGGAAGCTCACAATAATAGTATGCTTAGACTGGCCAGGAAGATTTCAAATGACTCCTCACATATTTTGCACAGAGAATATCAGCTTCTGCCTTCAAACAGACACTTTAGAGTTCATGTTTTCAATCGCAACAGACTTAAAGGAACACGCTGACTTATTGGGAATTTAGCTTATTCACCGTAACCCCCAGAGTTAGACTAGTCCATACATACCCTTCTCATCTCCGTGCGTGCTGTAACGCTGCCTGACGGCTCAAGCATTAGCTTAGCCTAGCACAGATCCTGCAGGTAACTGGTTCCAACTAGCCTACTGCTCCAAATTGTGACAAAAGTGACAAAATAACTCCAACATGTTCCTATTTACATGTTGTGATTTATAGAGTCACAGCGTGTACAAAAAACAACGTAACATGACACACAGCCGTCTTCTAACAGTAAACAAACCGGGAACTATATTCTCAGACAGGCTTGCTGCGAGCATATCACTCCGCCCAAGTACTATATTCTTCCGCCTGAGAATATAGTTCCCGGTTTGTTTACAGTTAGAAGACAGCTGTGTCTCATGTTACGTTGTTTCTTGTACACGCTGTGACTCTATAAATCACAACATGTAAATAGGAACATGTTGGAGTTATTTTGTCACTTATTGGGAGCAGTAGGATTACTGGAACCATTCACCTGCAGGATCTGTGCTGGCCTGATGCCGCTGGAGCCGTCAGACAGCCTTACAGCACTCACGGAGATGAGAAGGGTATGTATGGACTAGTCTAACTCTGGGGGTTTTGGTGAATAAGATAAAGTCCCAATAAGAGATGAGAAGGGTATGTATGGACTAGTCTAACTCTGGGGGTTATGGTGAATAAGATAAAGTCCCAATAAGAGATGAGAAGGGTATGTATGGACTAGTCTAACTCTGGGGGTTACAGTGAATAAGCTAAATTCCCAATAAGTCGGCGTGTTCCTTTAAAAACTCTTTCATATATCAATCTATCCAACCCGTTCTCACTCTGAACTCGTAAAATATGGACGTTTGGACAGTGGCTGTCAGCGTCTGAAGCGACGACTGAAGCAACTTCAGCATGTTTGTATAATGTAGCAGCAGCTACACGGGGTTTAGAGAGTAGTATTTTAGGGGGAAATTCCGCGTAGGGAGGTTGGTTGGGGTGGTGGATGCGTCAGACACAGGACTTTCACCCAGGAGACAGGGGTTTGTGTCCCGCGAGTGTCTTTAACTGTTCCGTT
The DNA here is from genome assembly GCF_004354835.1 of Perca flavescens. Taxonomy (NCBI): domain Eukaryota; kingdom Metazoa; phylum Chordata; class Actinopteri; order Perciformes; family Percidae; genus Perca; species Perca flavescens. The sequence continues at coordinate 36,963,239 of NC_041339.1, read as the reverse complement.
CTTCCTACGTGTCACGGAAATGTAAGCCCACCCACGACCTTTTCCTTAACCTAACTGTGCCAAAGGGGATGCCAATAGTCCCGATCAAGCGTGTTTAGTTAAAGCGCGTTATATGATGCTAAAGGAGCCTTTTAGCGTCAATAACAACGACAAAGGCGTCCGTATTTTACGAGATGGGATTGACAACCTGTTGATCTATCCTAGTTTTAAATCAGCTACATTCAGTGCAATATTTATTCAGGGTTACAAGTATCCAAGACCAGACTTAAACTTTTGGCTGTGTTCATATCAACTGCCAATAGAAACCAATGAAAAGAATGTTCCCTGTTTGTTACCTGCTCTGTGTCGCATATATTTGACACCACAAACATAAAAACCACATCAATGCCTTCGCCAGACTTGTATCTCTCTTGTGATGATAATATTTTGCCGTTTGCACCCACGGTTGTTGAATTACATAACAAACTTAAGAGGTTTAATTATCATTAAATGGTTTAAATGTTTGACCCATTAGAGATACTGTCTCCCCCTCCCTCCTCTACTCCCTCACTGCGGAAATCACTGAGAAACAAGTTCTGACACACACACACCTCCTATCACCTTAACAAATATCTATGAAAGCAGCAAGACCCCTTTCAATTTGCATGTAAACAAGGTCGTAGTAAGGAAGATGGAGTGGTTACACTGGTGCACCTCATCTCCAAACATCTTGACAAACCAAAAACACATGTCAGGGCTCTGTTTCTTGATTTTTCATCTACGTTTCATAATACGTTTAATTTACTTTCATGCCATTGTTTTTTTTTAAATGTTTAAATGACACACTCTCTTCTCCAAAGACAACTTATGTTGGAGTACCCCAGACACACACACACACACACACACACACACACACACACACACACACACACACACACACAAACTCACAGAGTCGTTTTACCAACCAGTTCTCATTCCGAACTCGTAAAATAAGTACGTTTGGGCAGTGTCCTTCAGCGTCTGATGCGAGGAAAAAGGCACCCTTCGCCTATTTGTGTAACGTACTGGGGAGAGCCGCAGTTGAATGAGCTTTAGTGAGTGGTATGTCAGGGGAAATTGCTGCGTAAGGTGGCGGATGGGTAAAACACCGGACTTTCACTCAGCAGGCTCAGGTTCGCGCCCAGCGTGTGGCGTTGTGTTTCCTGGCTTTTGAGGCGTCCTTTCCCCGTTGTTTTTCTCCTAAACCCAACCTCCGCGATTCCGTTATTGTCGCGCTTCACCCGCGGCCGTTTCCCGGCTTTTGAGGCGTCATTTCCCCTTGCAATAGTGGCGACCAAGCACGTTTACATGAGACGCTAAAGGAGACT
>NC_041339.1:36954393-36959393 GCF_004354835.1 Perca flavescens | reverse complement strand
CCAAATTTCTGATATAGAAACATTTTGAAAATGGGTCAGATTTGATCCCGAGAACAACAAGAGAGTTAAAACCTTTTCAATCAATGCGAAATTAATCTTTTGTGACGTGTTGTGAGTAAATAAACAGTTTAAATGTTGGTCTCTTTGAACTTCTACATGTATTATTAAACATTTTACATATATATCCTAAAAAGTAACTGGTGATAAAGAGGTTGAGTGTACAAGGAAGCAGCTTTAGTTTCCTGTTAATGTCATATATTAGTAATATAAACGAGACACACCTTGAAATACGTGTTACAGTTAATAAACCTGGACCCTGTTATCTCATAGCCTGAGACAGACTCAGATTAATATTCTAAATGTGTGTCAACATTATGGGATGGATCCCTACAGAGACCTTTTAGTTAAAGAGTAAGATCCTTTTAGTTTAACATGAAACAGCCCCGAAATCACCATCACCAAACTCCACCAGACTCCATGTAAATAATCAGGACTTTTAGTGTGTATAGAGCCAGCATATCTCCACCAGACTCCATGTAAATAATCAGGACTTTTAGCATGTATAGAGCCAGCATATTTCCACCAGACTCCATGTAAATAATCAGGACTTTTAGCGTGTATAGAGCCAGCATATTTCCACCAGACTCCATGTTAATAATCAGGACTTTTAGCGTGTATAGAGCCAGCATACTCCACCAGACTCCATGTAAATAATCAGGACTTTTAGCGTGTATAGAGCCAGCATATCTCCACCAGACTCCATGTAAATAATCAGGACTTTTAGCGTGTATAGAGCCAGCATATCTCCACCAGACTCCATGTAAATAATCAGGACTTTTAGCGTGTATAGAGCCAGCATATCTCCACCAGACTCCATGTAAATTATCAGCACTTTTAGCGTGTATAGAGCCAGCATATTTCTACCAGACTCCATGTAAATAATCAGCACTTTTAGCGTGTATAGAGCCAGCATATCTCCACCAGACTCCATGTAAATAATCAGGACTTTTAGCGTGTATAGAGCCAGCATATTTCCACCAGACTCCATGTAAATAATCAGGACTTTTAGCGTGTATACAGCCAACATATCTCCACATGTAAATGGGTGAATTAAGGGTTAATTTCAACTGAACCATAGTGGTGATTGTTGGAACAGTGGAAAGTTAGTTTCTGTCCACTTTTAATGAAGTGTGTTTTACGATGATAAAAGTCCTGATTATTAAGTCCTGTTTCATTGTTAAACTAAAAGGATCTTACTCTTTAACTAAATGTAATGTAATAATGTAATGAGTGTCTGTGTGTGTGTGTGTGTGTGTGTGTGTGTTTCTGTGTGTGTGCATATGTCTTTGTGTGTGTGTGTGTGTGTGTGTGTGTGTGTGTGTGTGTGTGTGTGTGTTTCAGCTCAGACTGGGACTACTGAGCGTCTGCTACCTCAGTGGCTCACCGGCATCATCGCCGTTGCTGGTTTCCTCTTCCTCGCCTTCGTCGTCCTGCTGGTGCAGAAGGCCTGGTGCGACGAGCCAATCACGTGAGAAGAAAACCTTTCATAAACTCAGACACATTTCTGATGTTTTAAATCATTTCAACAAACACAAACCGTCACGTAGGAAGAAAGTCGTGATTGTTTCGGAGGGTTTTTGTCTCTTAAATCGTTATTTAATAGACTCTGGTTGTCATTTTTTAAGAAACAAAATTAAAGGTGCTCTAAGCGATATTACGTGTTTTTTAGGCTACAACATTTTTTGTCACATACAGCAAACACCTCCTCACTATCTGCTAGCTGCCTGTCCCCTGAACACACTGTAAAAAAATGTCTCTGTAGACAGCCCAGGCTCCACAAACGCCAACAAATCAAGCTGTGCCAACCTGCACCACCAAACATAACAAACAGTGTTCCAGCCAAGGGAGGGAGGGGGAGGAGGGGTGAGCTAGTCTCCGTTTGGTTTGAAAAATACCTTGAATGTCAACAAGAAGTGGCATCACCCAACATGGCTTAGAGCACCTTTAATGTTCTGTTATTTAATAATATAATAATAATAATATATGATAATAATAATAATAATTTTATATATGATAATAATTATTATAATAATTATTATTATAATAATAATTTTAATAATAATACAAGTACAAGTACAACTTTATACTACTAATACTACTACTTCTTAAAGCTAGATGAAGCCTCTCGATCAGCTGGAAAATGCATCGTGTGTCTTTGGCCTTTCGGTACCGACTCTGAATGGTTCCATTAGCCAGTCCCTCCAGAAAAATGTGATTATGCGATCGCATAATTCAACGTTTAATCAGCCAAGTCTGCATATTGATGAGGTGGGGGGAAATCACTTTTTTTTTCCTCTTTTTCATCAAACTGCAGTTTTTGCAAGTTCCCGCAATTTCATCGCATAAAACTGCATAAATATCCCGCATATTCCATCGCATTTTTTAAGAAAACGTGCTGCATAATCCAGGATTTCAAGGCTCCAAGGAATCAAGGCGCCGATTTATGTTTGTACTCCGTGGGTGGTCACGGGCGCACAAAGCCGTAAAGTAGGCTTTTTTTCAACTCGCTCCAACGTTATCCCATCTGTGTCACTTCTTGACAGATCTTGCTCTGGTTTGGGACCAATTTGGTCAGTTGGCAACGTGCAAAGGTTGCTTTCACAGCTGAGTTTGAACCTGAACCCTGTAGCGTTTTGGTCTGATAGTCCAGTTGGTTTGGGGCGGTGTGAAAGCCCATCCCAACTCTGGTGCCAGACGTCCCTCATTTCGACCGGATGTCCGTCTCCTTCCTCTGTGTCGGGGTTCTAACCTCCGGCTGATTTATGAGGACTATGGTTAACTGCTCCTCAGATCTCTGCAGGGTAAATCCAGACAGCTAGCTAGACTATCTGTCTAATCTGAGTTTTCTGTTGCACGACTAAAACTACTTTTGAACGTACACATGTTCCACCAAAACAAGTTCCTTCCTGAGACTATTTAACAGAGGCACCGTGGCTCCGTCCGGAGCTTAGCCCCGCCCCCACAATGATTCTGATTGGTTTAAAGAAATGCCAATAAACCAGAGCAGGTTTTTCTCACAGGGACAAACACACACACACACACACAGACAAACACACAAAGGGACAAACACACACGCACAGAGAAACCTGCTGTTTCTCAGCTTTGCTCTTAAAATCTTAATGTTTTTTTATTATTATTAATTATAATATATAGGCTATAATAATAATAATAATAATAATAATAATAATAATAATAACTAGAACTGCAAGCAGTTATGACGGGGCCCAAGCCTCCGATGCCATTTGCCTCCGATGCCAGTCGTCCGCGATGCCCCACGAAGCTGCGCCAATGCGGGACCCGAAGCATTACGTGGGGGGGGGGCAAACGGTGGTGAATATCGAGAGGTTTGATGCACGAGGTCTGCGGTACTCTGCCGTTGCAAATGTAGTGGTTAACAGTTCATCTCCATGCATATACAGACTGCTTTTAACAATTCTCTACTATAAACAAACTTCTCAACCCCCCCGACCACAGGGGCCAGCAGAGAGAAATGAGAGAGTGACTTAGAGGGTGGAGGGGGGGAGGCAGGTGTGGTGTTTGAAAGAGCAGGGGAGGTATACCCAATCACACTATGACAGACTCTCCACTTAGCACCAACTGCAATGTTTATTTGCACAGTATCAGCGCATATGAATTGTGTTGATTTTGGATTGAAAAAGTGGGAAAAAAAGAGTTACATTTTGTCCACTGTGAAGATTGTAGAAACTTTGTCAGGTGGGTTAAGAAGTTTCTTTATTGTAGAACACCAGGGGACCACGCAAAAGCGAAAACCAAAACTTAACGGTAGGAGGTAAACATCAGTAAATATTGAGAAGTGTGAGCTGCAAGGTCTGTGATACATTCCCATTGCAAATATTCCATTAACATCGATTAACAGAGCAAAACACTCATATGTTGATTGTAGCGCCCACTAATGGCCGATCTTTGCCAAATTTGTTACAAATCCTCAGAGCGGCATGCCGAACGAGCAACACATTTACAGTTCTATATATTTTGAGTCATCCAGTGGAAAAATAATCATTGTGAACATTATAACTCATAATGGACAAACTATTAACATTTCTTAGACACAGTGTATCAATCTTGGATGTAACAGTATGGATTAATTTCACAAAGACCCGAAAAACTCTGGACTTCTAGGCTGGATGCAAAACCTTCTGTAAGGGCTAGGAAGACAAAGATAAAACCAGCAGAAAGGGGCAACTGTTAGCTTTTGGCTCCAAAAGACCCTACGCTTCGACTATTTATAATTATGAAGTTATTAAGTTATTATTTAGAAGTGCCGTTTGGCATTGCATACAACATGCTCGACCTCAGAAGGGATTAAAAGGCCCAAACTGGTATATGTTGACTATAGCGCCCCCTAAAGGCTAATCTTCGTCAAATCTGGTACAGCGCCTCAAAGCGGCATGCCGAACGAGCATCACAAGTTTTGTGTTGATTGCTTTTACTATGGCAGAGATATTGCAATTGCAAATTTCCCATTTAAATGCATTGAGTTAGTGGGCAAAACAAATAAACGTTGCTTATAGCGCCCCCTAAAGGCCGATCTTCGCCAAATTTGGTACAGAGCATCGTAGTGGAATGCTGAACAAGGATCTCAAGTTATTTGCTGATAACCTTAAATTTAACCGAGATATGATATGATACGTGTGTGGTAGCTAGCTAGGAAAATTTGTTTGGTTGTCAAATTGGCATACTTTAACATAGAAAAATTCTTTCCTTAACTTGTTGTCAGGTCCATCTGGAGATGCTAAATTCCAGGTTTCGAGCAGATCGGTCGCACGGCCTAGGACGAGTTCGAAAAAGTTGGTTTTGCACATTGTGCGATATTGCGAAAAAATGTTTGCGCGGAAATGTACGTGGCCTAAATCAGCTAATTCAGCTTGATTCAAGGAACACGTGGATGTAAGAATTTCTAATGTGAGATGTGTATTGTG
>NC_041339.1:36941893-36946893 GCF_004354835.1 Perca flavescens | reverse complement strand
CATTAATATGAGTTCCCCCAGCCTGCCTATGGTCCCCCAGTGGCTAGAAATGGTGATAGGTGTAAACCGAGCCCTGGGTATCCTGCTCTTTATCCAGTCCTTCCAGAAAAGTTTTTTTGTGATTGTTGCGGGGTAAAAATCCTTGATTATGCAGAACGTTTTCTTAAAAAATGCGATGTGGAATATGCTCTATATGATATTTATGCAATGTTATGCGATAAAATTGCGGTAACTTGCAAAAACTGCTTCTCGATGATGTTCACGTCGCGTAATTACATCACTTCATAACGTTCCCATGGCAACAGGGGGAAATGGCTGCTCTTCTGTGAAGTAAACGAAACATTTTTCAACTTTCTGCTAAGATATATTATGGGACTTTTTTGCAACGAAAATGCGGGGATCATGAAATCATGCAAGACATTGGCTGATTATGCGTTGAATTATGCGATCGCATAATCACGTTTTTTTTCGGGAGGGACTGGTCTTTTGAGAAAATGAAAGCTCAGATGGACCAATCAGGAATCTTCTCCTTATGAGGTCACAAGGGGGAAAGGTTACCTTCCCTTTCTCTGCTTTGCCCCCGCCCAGAGAATTTGGCCCCCACATGAGAGAGAGAGACATCATGGCTTTCAAACGAGCAAAGTGGCAGTTGGTCAAGACCACACCCCCACCCTCCAACTTCCCCCCCCCCTCTCCTCCTCAATAGAGAGCCGAAGTCCCGCCCTTCTACTTCCGGCCAATGGGACCTATCTTTCGAAAAAATATGAACGAGGGTCAATGGAGAGATAATTATTTGATCACAAATATGATGTTCGTCAATTTAAAACATAATTTTTCAACCGAAGAAAGTCTCAGTTTATTGTTAAACTGTTGAAGTATAAGACTGTGAAAATACGTCATTAGAAAGACTACAAACTTCATGGATGACGTCTCTCTGAAGCTACGATGTCTCCGTGTATCGTACCAGGATGTAACGTTACTCTAATGATCAGAGGATCTCTCTTTGTTCTTTTGCTTCTCTGCTGAAAATACTTGACTGGATAAAACACAGCAGGTAAGATAACGTTACATGTGTTGTGGAACAGAGCTAAGCTAGCTAGCTAGCGAGCAAACCGAGCATCAAGCTAGGTGACGTAGATTGTGTGAAACGGGAGATGTAGTCCACTGGGAGATGTAGTCCACTGGGAGATGTAGTCCACTGAGCTGTTTCACACTAAACTAAGCGGTACTACGACAAACCTACAGCTAACGGAGACTTTCTTCGGTTGAAAACGTATCTTTTAAATTGACGAACATCATATGTGTAATCCATGGCTCAATTCAAACGGGATCAAAAAATAATTTGCCTCTCTCCGTTCACTACCGTTCATATTTTTTCTGACTTTAAGGTCCCATGATGTCCACCGGAAGGGGCGGGACTTCGGCTCTCTATAGCTACAGACACAGAAATGGCACATCCTAAGGAAAGCTCATTGTGGGACTGGCTCTAGTGGCTTTAGTTCTGCACCATGTCACGGGACCTTTAATTACACATCGTAAAAATCTGGACAGGGTACAGCGTTATCGGACGTCAGCAGAACTCTGCAAACACACAACTACCTTCACGCTGTGGAAATTAAAAGTAAAAATCGAAAGCAACAATCTGCCACGTTGGTAAAAATCCTCCTGTTCATCCGTCTAAACCAGGGGTGTCAAACTCAGTTTCCCAGAGGGCCACTCTGGAAAAAGAGAATCCCACCAAGGGCCAGATATGGAGAGTTTCTTGACATGCTTTTGTTACTGCATGTCACTTTTTTTAATATTTTTTTTATTTTTTGCCAAATTTTTGTTGTTTTTGTGGCTTTCTCAGACTTTTGTCACCGTTTTGTAAATTTGTTGCTTTTACCAACATTTTTGTACGCTTTTTGTCGCCTTTTTGTTGACACAAAGCCCTACAAAAGTCATCAAAAGAGTTCCTTCTTGGGGAATTTCTGAGTCTCAGAGTCGGCAACTCTGCCATATTCTGCTTTGTCATGTAATTGCATTTTAAAAAACACTTTCCTGTGTTTTTGGTTTGGCGCACAACTATAGGTGGGCCAAAATGTATTGTGAACCCAAATTGATATACGGGCCGGATCTAAACCTACAAGGGGCCGGATTTGGCCCACGGGTCTTGCGTTTGACACATGTGGTCTAAACTAAAGCTTGGAACTCTTCAGCCTTTTCATCACATCCGAATCAAACTCATTCATCATTAGTTAAGAAACTAAAGTATTGAGATCTGTGATCAGCTGTTGTCGAATGAAAAAGGGACACACTGCAGATTCCAAAAGTTTGAATCCTTCGACCAGAAGGAGACGGCTAAAGCGCTGTAATGTCATGTAATTTAATGTAATGTAATGTCATGTAATTTAATGTAATGTAATGTAATTCAATGTAATGTAATTTCATGTAATGTAATTTAATGTAATTTAATGTAATTTAATGCAATGAAATGTAATGTAGTTTAATGTAAGTAATGCTGGTGGAATATCAAGCATTGACTTGAATGGCAGAGGTTAGTCCAGCTTAGTCCCGCTCTGATAGACACTTGCTTTGGTGTCATTGACTATTTTATTTAACTTTCCGATATTAACGATATTTTAACGATCTGAGGTCACGGTGTGCAGCGCCTGGTGCAGGTGTGTTTAGGGCGTGTCCAAAATCCACTTTTGCTAGTTTGAAGGCGGTAAAAAGGGTCTGTGCACCGGGCGCCTGGTCCTAAAGGGTTGTCCTTAGGGTCTTCATTAATCAGAGGTGTGTTTTGGGCGTAACATGCAATCAACCAATCAGAGATCAGCTCCCATTCATCAACCAATCAGAGATCATCTCCCGTTCATCAACCAATCAGAGATCATCTCCCATTCCCTTTAAAAGCCAGGCGCGTTTGGACCTCGGAGCATTGCTGTTATGATGGAGTATTTGCACCGTAATATTTTTATTTGTAATCTTCTACGTGTGTGTGTGTGTGTATGTGTGTATGTGTGTGTGTGTGTGTGTCCCTGTGTGTGTAACAAGCATAGTGTGTGTGCGCTGCTGTGCACGAGCCAATAGGAGCATTTTACTAATGCTCTGTTAAAATAACAATGAAATGTTGCGTTATTGACTTTAGACCAGGTTTTTGTTGGTCAATGGTGCCATCACTTCCCGCTGCCTCAAGATAGCAATACTCCCAGAATGCACCTGAACACACCTTCCTGTAAGACCAGCACGCCCAGAATGCACCTGAATGCACCGCGAGATTTCGATTTTAAACTCTGAGTTAAGCGCGAAATTTCTCTGGGATTCAGTTTTCCTGAATGTACTCACTACTTTTTTATCCGGAAGTTCGTGAACGCTAATAATAAAAACAAAATAATTTAATCAAATTGAAATCTAAATTTTCCATTTGCGTGTGGCCGAAATCGTCGACAATTTCAATTGAAAACCCCACTTTTCATTTCCATTTTTGAAACCACATTTACAGCTGTTTCTCTGAACTTTTGTTTGTTCAAATTGGCGAATAACAACCAGATGTGGATGAGCGTAGAAACGACGAGTCAGCGTTACAGTTCACTCTCTCTCGTCTCCTCGTTCACGACAACTGCTACTCAGAGATGCTAAGCTAAGCTAACGCGTGCAGCAGTGGAACAGAAGAACAACAAGTCCCTTTACTTCCTCTGGATTACAACCACGATACTATCTTATCTATCTGTGTGTGTGTGTGTGTGTGTGTGTGTGATTGTGTCTGTGTGTATCTGTGTGTGTGACTGTGTGTGGTTGTGATTGTGTGTGTGTCTGTCTGTGCATGTGTGTATGTCTGTGTGTATCTGTGTGTGTATGTCTGTCTGTGCATGGGTGTGTGTGTGTGTTTGTGTGTGTGACTGTATGCATGTGTGTGTGTGTATATGTATATGTGTGTCTGTGTGTCTGTGACTGTGTGTATCTTTGTGTGTGTGTGATTGTGTGTATCTGTGTATGTGTGTGTGTGTGTGTCTGTCTGTGCATGTGTGTATGTGTCTGTGTGTGTCTTTGTGTGTGTGTGATTGTGTGTGTCTGTGTGTATCTGTGTGTGTGTATATATGTTTGTCTGTGTGTGTGTCTGTGTGTCTGTATGTATCTTTGTGTGTGTGTTTGTGTGTGATTGTGTGTGTCTGTGACTGTGTGTCTGTGTGTATCTTTGTGTGTGTGTCTGTGTGTATCTGTGTGTGTGTAAGTGTGTTAACTAGTGCAGGCTGATTTAAACTTCCATCGTGACTCCATTCTGTTAGTTTTTAGATGATATTCTGATATTAGATGCATAGTAACAGAGTTTCTCAACCTTTCTCTGGCTCCTAATGCCACATTTATGTGTTCGATTCCTCTTTTTGGCCACACTAGCAGCCAGAGACCTGTTGGATGGAGAGAAACCTTCCTGTGGCCCCGATGCCAGAGATTAAGAAACTCCGTTTGACCGTCTGATGTCGTTTCTTTATTATTATTTTTTTTGCATGTTGGGAAGTTCAAAGTTCACGATCCACGATGAGTCGTAGTCCAAGAGTCAAAGTGTGTGAAGTCACAGGAGCGTCTGTCTGTGTGTGTGTGTGTGTGTGTCTACCCGTTTTACTATATTCGTGGGATCCAAAAACCGTAAAGACTACAGTATACTTGTGGGGTCTGAACAGCCTCGTTGGGACCAAAATGTTGGACCCCACGAGTTTAAAGGGCTGTTTGAGGGTTAAGACTTGGTTTTAGGATTAGGGATATAATTAGGTTATGCTTAGGGTGAGGGTAAGGGTTAAGGTTAGACATTTAGTTGTGATGGTTAAGGTTAGGGTAAGGGTTAAGGTTAGGCATTTAGTTGTGATGGTTAAGGTTAGGGTAAGGGTTAAGGTTAGGCATTTAGTTGTGATGGTTAAGGTTAGGGTAAGGGTTAAGGTTAGGCATTTAGTTGTGATGGTTAAGGTTAGGGTAAGGGTTAAGGTTAGACATTTAGTTGTGATGGTTAAGGTTAGGGTAAGGGT
>NC_041339.1:36929393-36934393 GCF_004354835.1 Perca flavescens | reverse complement strand
AACACACCAACCGAACGTCTCTGAATAATGATAGAACACACCAACCGAACGTCTCTGAATAATGATAGAACACACCAACCGAATGTCTCGGAGCGTACCTTGAGTCGGTGAGTCTTGGCGGCCACTCCGCTGGCCTGGATCATGGCGATGAAGATGGGGATGTCCCCCAGTGGGCTACCTTTCCCCCCCGCTATACTCACCCCGAGGGAGTCACTCACACTCTGGAGGGGAGGGTAGGGAGAAAGTCACAATGCCTTACACCGACAAGGTCGTTTAATTTTTACTTTAATTCATTGTATTACTTTGTCGTGTTAAACTTTACCCTTGTTATCTCCACAGTACGGATGCCAGCATCTACACACACACACACACACACACACACACACAAGCACGCACACACACACACACACACGTATATATACACGCACAGAAGCACGCAGAAACAGACAAAAAAAGAACAAACAGACACACGCACATGCACACAGACAGACACACGCACACATAAAAACACACAGAGACACACACACAGACACAAAGAACACACACACATATACACAGACAGACACACACACACACACACACACACACACACACACACACACACACACAGAGAGATAAAGAGAAACATATATCAACATCTGACCTTTTGCGTCTTATTCGATGGTCAGATATTGTGTGACACGTGTCCATTTAGGCATGAAAGTGTACATTTTGATATTTTTGGGGATTTTCTCCGTGTAAAATCCAAAATATTCACTCCGGTTCAGTTTCCTGTTACAGAGAAAACACGCAGGAAGCTGTGAATGTTTGCCGATAACTTTGGGACTCTACCTGAGCTCTTAGAGGAGGAAGTGATGTCGCTGCTGGACTTCCTGTTGTTGTTGAGGGGAGGGGGGCCGGTGGAGGTCACGGGGGGGTCAGAGGTCACGGGGTCACATGACGGTAAGGTGTGTGTGAGGGGCGGAGCCACGACTCCTGAACTGTTCCCACTCACACGACTCATCTGGGACAGAGAGACGAGCATGTTTCAACTTTAATAGGAAATAAATGATGCACAATTACAGAACACACACACACACACACACACACACACACAGGACACATGAGGACACAAACAGACTCTCTCACTCACACACAACCACACAGACACACACACACACACACACAGATACATACAGACACACACACACACACACACACAGATACATACAGACACACACACACACACAGATACACACACACACACACAGACTCTCTCACTCACACACACACAAACAGATACACACAAAGTCACGCGCACGCACACACACACAGAGAAACACACACACACACACACACACACACACACACACACACACACACACACACAGAGACACACACACAAACACACAAAGTGACACACACACACATCCAAAGACTAACACACACAAGGACACATGAGGACACACATAGACTCTCACTCACACACAACCACACGGACACACAAACACACACAAACACACACACACACACACACAAAAGTGACACACACAGACACCCACACACACGGACACACACCCATCCACACACACAAGGACACATAAGGACACACACCCACAGACTCACACACACAGACTCACACACACACACACACACACACACACACACAGATAAACACATATAGACACACATACACACAAAGTGACACACAGACACCCACACACACGGACACATAAGGACACACCCACAGACACACCCACACAGACACAGACACACAGACACACACACACACACACACACACACACACACACACCTGGCTTCCCTGTGAGTTGCGTCTGGATGAGATCCAGGATGCAGCTTTGAGCCGTCCGAGCTCCAACAGAACCGGACCCCGAGCACACTGCAGAACACACAGAGAACCTGTCAGAAACTAAAACGTACAGGTGGTGTCTATCTACATCACAATATATCTCATCATATTATAGTCTGTAACACCATGAAAAAACATGATTAGTGCTTGTGTTGCCACTGACAGACTCAGATTATTATTCTAAGTGTCTGACTACATTATGGGATGGATCCCTACAGAGATAGACCTTTTAGTTAAAGAGTAAGATCCTTTTAGTTTAACATGAAACAGCCCCGAAATCCCCAGCACCAAACTCCACCAGACTCCATGTAAATAATCAGGACTTTTAGCGTGTATAGAGCCAGCATATCTCCACCAGACTCCATGTAAATAATCAGGACTTTTAGTGTGTATAGAGCCAGCATATCTCCACCAGACTCCATGTAAATAATCAGGACTTTTAGCGTGTATAGAGCCAGCATATCTCCACCAGACTCCATGTAAATAATCAGGACTTTTAGCGTGTATAAAGCCAGCATATCTCCACCAGACTCCATGTAAATAATCAGGACTTTTAGTGTGTATAGAGCCAGCATATCTCCACCAGACTCCATGTAAATAATCAGGACTTTTAGCGTGTATAGAGCCAGCATATCTCCACCAGACTCCATGTAAATAATCAGGACTTTTAGCGTGTATAGAGCCAGCATATCTCCACCAGACTCCATGTAAATAATCAGGACTTTTAGTGTGTATAGAGCCAGCATATCTCCACCAGACTCCATGTAAATAATCAGGACTTTTAGTGTGTATAGGCCAGCATATCTCCACCAGACTCCATGTAAATAATCAGGACTTTTAGCGTGTATAGAGCCAGCATATCTCCACCAGACTCCATGTAAATAATCAGGACTTTTAGCGTGTATAGAGCCAGCATATCTCCACCAGACTCCATGTAAATAATCAGGACTTTTAGTGTGTATAGAGCCAGCATATCTCCACCAGACTCCATGTAAATAATCAGGACTTTTAGCGTGTATAGAGCCAGCATATCTCCACCAGACTCCATGTAAATAATCAGGACTTTTTAGCGTGTATAGAGCCAGCATATCTCCACCAGACTCCATGTAAATAATCAGGACTTTTAGCGTGTATAGAGCCTGCATATCTCCACCAGACTCCATGTAAATAAAATAAACGCTTTGACACACTGAGCTGCTCTCTCCTCTCCCTTTCTATTACTACTGTTTGTATGTATCCCATCACAGAAATGCTTGTTATTAATCCTAGCTTCTGGGGAGTTTACTCCCCGGAGTCCTTATGTTTTTTCCCCCAGCGTATTTCCTTGGAGAATGTTGGCACCAAGGTCCTGGTTGCAGCTGTCGCTGTGGTCCTGCTGGACTCCCTGCTGAGCTCAGCGGTGCCCTGCAATGTCATGCTGCTTCCTGCTGAACCCTGCTGCTTCCTGTTGCTTCCTGCTGAACCCTGCAGCTTCCTGCTGAGCCCTGCTGCTTCCTGCTGAGCCCTGCTGCTTCCTGCTGAACCCTGCAGCTTCCTGCTGAACCCTGCAGCTTCCTGCTGAACCCTGCAGCCTCCTGCTGAACCCTGCAGCTTCCTGCTGAGCCCTGCTGCTTCCTGCTGAGCCCTACAGCTTCCTGCTGAACCCTACAGCTTCCTGCTGAACCCTGCAGCCTCCTGCTGAACCCTGCAGCCTCCTGCTGAACCCTGCAGCCTCCTGCTAAACCCTGCAGCTTCCTGTTGCTTCCTGCTGAACCCTGCAGCTTCCTGCTGAGCCCTGCTGCTTCCTGTTGAGCCCTGCTGCTTCCTGCTGAGCCCTGCTGCTTCCTGCTGAGCCCTGCTGCTTCCTGCTGAGCCCTGCTGCTTCCTGCTGAACCCTGCAGCTTCCTGCTGAACCCTGCAGCTTCCTGCTGAACCCTGCAGCTTCGTGCTGAACCCTGCAGCTTCCTGCTGAACCCTGCTGCTTCCTGCTGAACCCTGCTGCTTCCTGCTGCTTCCTGCTGAACCCTGCAGCTTCCTGCTGAACCCTGCAGCTTCCTGCGGAACCCTGCAGCTTCCTGGAACCCTGCAGCTTCCTGCTGAACCCTGCAGCTTCCTGCTGAACCCTGCAGCTTCCTGCTGAACCCTGCAGCTTCCTGCTGAACCCTGCTGCTTCCTGCTGAACCCTGCTGCTTCCTGCTGAACCCTGCTGCTTCCTGCTGCTTCCTGCTGAGCCCTGCTGCTTCCTGCTGAACCCTGCTGCTTCCTGCTGAACCCTGCTGAACCCTGCTGCTTCCTGCTGAACCCTGCTGCTTCCTGCTGAACCCTGCAGCATCCTGTTGCTTCCTGCTGAACCCTGCAGCTTCCTGCTGAACCCTGCAGCTTCCTGCTGAACCCTGCAGCTTCCTGCTGAACCCCGCTGCTTCCTGCTGAACCCCGCTGCTTCCTGCTGAACCCTGCAGCTTCCTGCTGAACCCTGCAGCTTCCTGCTGAACCCTGCAGCTTCCTGCTGAACCCCGCTGCTTCCTGCTGAACCCCGCTGCTTCCTGCTGAACCCTGCTGCTTCCTGCTGAACCCTGCTGCTTCCTGCTGAACCCTGATGCTTCCTGCTGAACCCTGCTGCTTCCTGCTGAACCCTGCTGCTTCCTGTTGCTTCATGCTGAACCCTGCAGCTTCCTGCTGAACCCTGCAGCTTCCTGCTGAACCCTGCAGCTTCCTGCTGAACCCTGCTGCTTCCTGCTGAACCCTGCTGCTTCCTGCTGAACCCTGCTGAACCCTGCTGCTTCCTGCTGAACCCTGCTGCTTCCTGCTGAACCCTGCTTCTTCCTGCTGAACCCTGCTTCTTCCTGCTGAACCCTGCTGCTTCCTGCTGCTTCCTGCTGCTTCCTGCTGCTTCCTGCTGCTTCCTGCTGAACCCTGATGCTTCCTGCTGAACCCTGCAGCTTCCTGCTGAACCCTGCAGCTTCCTGCTGAACCCTGCAGCTTCCTGCTGAACCCTGCAGCTTCCTGCTGAACCCTGCTGAACCCTGCTGCTTCCTGCTGAACCCTGCTTCTTCCTGCTGAACCCTGCAGCTTCCTGCTGAACCCTGATGCTTCCTGCTGAACCCTGCTGCTTCCTGCTGAACCCTGCTGCTTCCTGTTGCTTCATGCTGAACCCTGCAGCTTCCTGCTGAA
>NC_041339.1:36889393-36909393 GCF_004354835.1 Perca flavescens | reverse complement strand
AGTTATTATTTTAAAAAGGTCCCATGGCATGAACATTTTTTTTTTTAACATTAATATGAGTTCCCCCCCAGCCTGCCTATGGTCCCCCAGTGGCTAGAAATGGTAATAGGTGTAAACCGAGCCCTGGGTATCCTGCTCTGCCTTTGAGAAAATGAAAGCTCAGATGGGCCAATCAGGAATCTTCTCCTTATGAGGTCATAAGGAGAAAGGTTACCTCCCCTTTCTCTGCTTTGGCCACCCAGAGAATTTGGCCCCCCCATGAAAGAGAGAGAGACATCATGGCTTTCAAGTGAGCAAAGTGGTAGTTGGTCAAGGCCAGTATTAGGGGACCACTAAGGTCTATATAAAAGAGACTTCAGATACAGTATTAGGGGACCACTAAGGTCTATATAAAAGAGACTTCAGATACAGTATTAGGGGACCACTAAGGTCTATATAAAAGAGACTTCATACAGTATTAGGGACCACTAAGGTCTAAAAAAGAGACTTCAGATACAGTATTAGGGGACCACTAAGGTCTATATAAAAGAGACTTCAGATACAGTATTAGGGGACCACTAAGGTCTATATAAAAGAGACTTCAGATACAGTATTAGGTACCACTAAGGTCTATATAAAAGAGACTTCAGATACAGTATTAGGGGACCACTAAGGTCTATATAAAAGAGACTTCAGATACAGTATTAGGGGACCACTAAGGTCTATATAAAAGCATCCAAAAAGCAGCATGTCTGGGACATTTAAAACCCTCTAAGATTTGGGGCTTTGGAGGAAAACATTGGAGGATGGAGCCCCAGAAGCACCGCCTCTGTTCTAGATATTTCAGACACAGTTTTTGGAAACAGAAGAGAGAAATATTCCTCAGCCGCTCGGAGGGACAGCAAAGAGAGAAGATTTATTAAAAGCTTTTATTGCACCGGGCTAAATAAAGCCTTGTAATAACCATTTTGTCCTTGCTCTACCTCTGAGTGATCGTGATCGTTGTGTTCACCTTCAGGTCTGCTGTAAAGCTGACTGGATTTACTGCAGCTGGCTCTGATTAGACGCTTTGTATGCGCATTTTTTTAATGTTTTTCTGTAGATAACAGACCAATGAACGGGTTTGTACGATATCGTTCACGTTATGCACACCAAGTCGTATGATATCCTATGAAATTAGGCTCTTTCCACCGACAAAAACACACATACACACACACACACAGACACACAGAGAAACACACAAACACACACACAGACACACAGAGAAACACAGACACACACACAGAAAGACACACACACACAGAGAAACATACACACACACACACAGAAAGATAGACACACACACACACACAGAGAAACATACACACACACAGAAAGACACACACACACACACACACACACACACACACACACACACAGAAAGACAGACACACACACACACACACACACAGAGAAACATACACACACAGAAAGACAGACACACACACACACAGAGAAACATACACACACACAGAAAGATAGACATACACACACACACACAAAACACACACACACACACACACAGAGAGAAACACACACACACACACACACACACACACACACACAGAGAGAGAAATACACACACACACACACACACACACACACACAGAGAAACACACACACACACACACACACAGAGAAACACACAAAGAAAGACACACACACACACAAAGAAAGACAGACACACACACACACACACACAGAAAGACAGACACACACACAGAGAAACACACACACACACACACACAGAGAAACACACAAAGAAAGACACACACACACACAAAGAAAGACAGACACACACACACACACACACAGAAAGATAGACACACACACACACACACACACACAGAGAAACACATACAGAAAGACAGACACACACACAAAGAAACACACACACACACACAGAAACACACAAAGAAAGAAAGACACACACACACACACAGAAACACACACACAGACAGACAGACAGACAGACAGACAGACACAGACAGACACAGACAGACACAGACAGACAGACAGACAGACAGACACACACAAAGAGATACACACACACACACACACACACACACACACACACACACACACACACACACACACACACACACACACACACAGAAGATTACTAATAATAATATTAGGGTGTAAATCCTCCATCATAACAGCAATGCTCCAAGGTCCAAACGCGCCTGGCTTTTAAAGGGAATGGGAGATGATCTCTGATTGGTTGATGAACGGGAGATGATCTCTGATTGGTTGATGAATGGGAGATGATCTCTGATTGGTTGATGAACGGGAGATGATCTCTGATTGGTTGATTGCATGTTACGCCTAAAACACACCTCTGATTAATGAAGACACTAAGAACAACCCTTTAGGACCAGGCGCCCGGACACTTTTTACCGCCTTCAAACTAGCAAAAGTGGATTTTGGACCCTCCCTAAACACAGCTGCACCAGGCGCTGCACACCGTGACCTCAGATCGTTAAAATATCGTTAATATCGGAAACCCTAAAAGTTAAATTTACCCGAGAAAAGGTGACTGTGAGCTGGGTACTGAGCACCGTTAGGACACTGTCCTTTCAGAGGCTTTTACAGTTAAGTTTAGTCGCCAAAATAACTAGTTAAGATTGGAAAAAAAGTCTTGTGTTTTCTCCTTAACTTCTTCCAGGACGTGAACACCTGTTTCCTGGGTGAAAGTCTTGTGTTTTCTCCTTAACTTCTTCAGGACATGGACACCTGTTTCCTGGGTGAAAGTCTTGTGTTTTCTCCTTAACTTCTTCCAGGACGTGAACACCTGTTTCCTGGGTGAAAGTCTTGTGTTTTCTCCTTAACTTCTTCCAGGACATGAACACCTGTTTCCTGGGTGAAAGTCTTGTGTTTTCTCCTTAACTTCTTCAGGACATGAACACCTGTTTCCTGGGTGAAAGTCTTGTGTTTTCTCCTTAACTTCTTCCAGGACATGAACACCTGTTTCCTGAGTGAAAGTCTTGTGTTTTCTCCTTAACTTCTTCAGGACATGAACACCTGTTTCCTGGGTGAAAGTCTTGTGTTTTCTCCTTAACTTCTTTCAGGACATGAACACCTGATTCCTGGGTGAAAGTCTTGTGTTTTCTCCTTGACTTCTTACAGGACATGAACACCTGTTTCCTGGGTGAAAGTCTTGTGTTTTCCCCTTAACTTCTTCCAGGACATGAACACCTGTTTCCTGGGTGAAAGTCTTGTGTTTTCTCCTTAACTTCTTCCAGGACATGAACACCTGTTTCCTGGGTGAAAGTCTTTTGTTTTCTCCTTAACTTCTTCAGGACATGAACACCTGTTTCCTGGGTGAAAGTCTTGTGTTTTCTCCTTAACTTCTTCAGGACATGAACACCTGTTTCCTGGGTGAAAGTCTTGTGTTTTCTCCTTAACTTCTTCCAGGACATGAACACCTGTTTCCTGGGTGAAAGTCTTGTGTTTTCTCCTTAACTTCTTCCAGGACATGAACACCTGTTTCCTGGGTGAAAGTATTGTGTTTTCGCCTTAACTTCTTCCAGGACATGAACACCTGTTTCCTGGGTGAAAGTCTTGTGTTTTCTCCTTAACTTCTTCCAGGACATTAACACCTCTTTCCTGTGTGAAAGTCTTGTGTTTTCTCCTTAACTTCTTCCAGGACATGAACACCTGACTCCTGGGTGAAAGTCTTGTTTTCTCCTTAACTTCTTACAGGACATGAACACCTGTTTCCTGGGTGAAAGTCTTGTTTTCTCCTTAACTTCTTCCAGGACATGAACACCTGTTTCCTGGGTGAAAGTCTTGTGTTTTCTCCTTAACTTCTTCCAGGACATGAACACCTGTTTCCTGGGTGAACGTCTTGTGTTTTCTCCTTAACTTCTTCCAGGACATTAACACCGCTTTCCTGTGTGAAAGTCTTGTGTTTTCTCCTTAACTTCTTCAGGAGATGAACATCTGTTTCCTGGGTGAAAGTCTTGTGTTATCTCCTTAACTTCTTCAGGACATGAAAACCTGTTTCCTGGGTGAAGGTCTTGTGTTTTCTCCTTAACTTCTTCCAAGCCATGAACACCTGTTTCCTGGTTGAAAGTCTTGTTTTCTCCTTAACTTCTTCCAGGACATGAACACCTGTTTCCTAGGTGAAAGTCTTGTGTTTTCTCCTTAACTTCTTCCAGGACATGAACACCTGTTTCCTGGGTGAAAGTCTTGTGTTTTTTCCTTAACTTCTTCCAGGACATGAACACCTGTTTCCTGGGTGAAAGTCTTGTGTTTTCTCCTTAACTTCTTCCAGGACATGAACACCTGTTTCCTGGGTGAAAGTCTTGTGTTTTCTCCTTAACTTCTTCCAGGACATGAACACCTGTTTCCTGGGTGAAAGTCTTGTGTTTTCTCCTTAACTTCTTCCAGGACATGAACACCTGTTTCCTGGGTGAAAGTCTTGTGTTTTCTCCTTAACTTCTTCCAGGACATGAACACCTGTTTCCTGGGTGAAAGTCTTGTTTTTTCTCCTTAACTTCTTCCAGGACATTAACACCTCTTTCCTGGGTGAAAGTCTTGTGTTGTCTCCTTAACTTCTTCAGGACATGAACACCTGTTTCCTGGGTGAAAGTCTTGTGTTTTCTCCTTAACTTCTTCCAAGACATGAACACCTGTTTCCTGGGTGAAGGTCTTGTGTTTTCTCCTTAACTTCTTCCAAGACATGAACACCTGTTTCCTGGGTGAAAGTCTTGTGTTTTCTCCTTAACTTCTTCCAGGACATGAACACCTGTTTCCTAGGTGAAAGTCTTGTGTTTTCTCCTTAACTTCTTCCAGGACATGAACACCTGTTTCCTGGGTGAAAGTCTTGTGTTTTTTCCTTCACTTCTTCCAGGACATGAACACCTGTTTCCTGGGTGAAAGTCTTGTGTTTTCTCCTTAACTTCTTCCAGGACATGAACACCTGTTTCCTGGGAGAAAGTCTTGTGTTTTCTCCTTAACTTCTTCCAGGACATGAACACCTGTTTCCTGGGTGAAAGTCTTGTGTTTTCTCCTTAACTTCTTCCAGGACATGGACACCTGTTTCCTGGGTGAAAGTCTTGTGTTGTCTCCTTAACTTCTTCAGGACATGAACACCTGTTTCCTGGGTGAAAGTCTTGTGTTTTCTCCTTAACTTCTTCCAAGACATGAACACCTGTTTCCTGGGTGAAGGTCTTGTGTTTTCTCCTTAACTTCTTCCAAGACATGAACACCTGTTTCCTGGGTGAAAGTCTTGTGTTTTCTCCTTAACTTCTTCCAGGACATGGACACCTGTTTCCTGGGTGAAAGTCTTGTGTTTTCTCCTTAACTTCTTCCAGGACATGGACACCTGTTTCCTGGGTGAAAGTCTTGTGTTTTCTCCTTAACTTCTTCCAGGACATGAACACCTGTTTCCTGGGTGAAAGTCTTGTGTTTTCTCCTTAACTTCTTCAAGGACATGGACACCTGTTTCCTGTGTGAAAGTCTTGTGTTTTCTCCTTAACTTCTTCCAGGACATGAACACCTGTTTCCTGGGTGAAAGTCTTGGGTTTTCTCCTTAACTTCTTCCAGGACATGAACACCTGTTTCCTGGGTGAAAGTCTTGTGTTTTCTCATTAACTTCTTCCAGGACATGAACACCTGTTTCCTGGGTGAAAGTCTTGTGTTTTCTCCTTAACTTCTTACAGGACATGAACACCTGTTTCCTGGGTGAAAGTCTTGGGTTTTCTCCTTAACTTCTTCCAGGACATGAACACCTGTTTCCTGGGTGAAAGTCTTGTGTTTTCTCCTTAACTTCTTCAGGACATGAACACCTGTTTCCTGGGTGAAAGTCTTGTGTTTTCTCCTTAACTTCTTTCAGGACATGAACACCTGATTCCTGGGTGAAAGTCTTGTGTTTTCTCCTTGACTTCTTACAGGACATGAACACCTGTTTCCTGGGTGAAAGTCTTGTGTTTTCCCTTAACTTCTTCCAGGACATGAACACCTGTTTCCTGGGTGAAAGTCTTGTGTTTTCTCCTTAACTTCTTCCAGGACATGAACACCTGTTTCCTGGGAGAAAGTCTTGTGTTTTCTCCTTAACTTCTTCCAGGACATGAACACCTGTTTCCTGGGTGAAAGTCTTGTGTTTTCTCCTTAACTTCTTCCAGGACATGGACACCTGTTTCCTGGGTGAAAGTCTTGTGTTGTCTCCTTAACTTCTTCAGGACATGAACACCTGTTTCCTGGGTGAAAGTCTTGTGTTTTCTCCTTAACTTCTTCCAGGACATGAACACCTGTTTCCTGGGTGAAAGTCTTGTGTTTTCTCCTTAACTTCTTCCAGGACATGAACACCTGTTTCCTGGGTGAAAGTCTTGTGTTTTCTCGTGCTGCTGACAGTAGTAAATACGTGGACTACCTACCAGTTACAGAGCTTTACTTTTCACAGATGAATGTATGAATGCATCATAAGAAAAGGCTGTACTGACATAGTTTTTGATTTGAAATTCCAGTTTTTGTTGGTGTTTGTGAGGAAAATATTGAACTGTTTGTCCTCTGTCTGTCCGGTGCCAAGAAAGAAAGAAAGGTTTTTTAAAAAAAAGGACTGGATAGACAGCTGAACAGAGCAGACTGTGTTATTCTCTGTCAGTGCTGCAGTAAGTCGTGGTGGAGGTCACTGCAATGCAACAGTAGCTCAGCCTGCTGCTGCAATTAAACACACACACACACACACACACACACAGAAAGAAACACACAAAGAAACACACAGACACACAGACACACACACACACACACACACAGAAAGAAACACACACACACACAGAGAAACACACAGACACACACACACACACACACACACACACACACAGACACAGAGAAACACACACACACAGAGAAACACACAGAAACACACACACACACAGCCAGATACACAGAAACACACACACACACACACACACAGAGAAACACACACACTTTCTCTCACAGACCTCAGCCTGCTGCTGCAATTACACACACAGACACACACACACACACAGAAACACACCCAAACAGAGACACACAGAGAAACACGCACACACACACACACACACACACACACACACACACACACACATAATACACACACACACACAAACACAGTCACACACACACAGAGAAACACACACACACAAAAACACATAAAAAACACACACACTTTATCTCACAGAGCTCAGCCTGCTGCTGCAATTACACACACACACAGACAGAGAAACACACACACACACACACACACACACACACACACACAGAGAAACACACACACACACACACACACTCTCTTTCTCTCTCAGAGGACGCGTCATTAATCTACACCCTACACTGCCCCGACTGGTCCAGTTAGCACCAACAGACTGAAGGCTGCAGAGACAGAAAGAGGAACAAACTGGTCCAGTATTCAGCAGACACAAACCGGGCTGTAACGTAACGTTAACGGACTAATGTTCAGCATCAGTCAGCTTCCACTAACAGTTCTGTTGTTGCCGCTGACAGACTCAGATTATTATTCTACTACATTATGGGATGGATCCCTACAGAGATAGACCTTTTAGTTAAAGAGTAAGATCCTTTTAGTTTAACATGAAACAGCCCCGAAATCAGAAATCACCAGACTCCACCAGACTCCATGTAAATAATCAGGACTTTTAGCGTGTATAGAGCCAGCATATCTCCACCAGACTCCATGTAAATAATCAGGACTTTTAGCGTGTATAGAGCCAGCATATCTCCACCAGACTCCATGTAAATAATCAGGACTTTTAGCGTGTATAGAGCCAGCATATTTCCACCAGACTCCATGTAAATAATCAGGACTTTTAGTGTGTATAGAGCCAGCATATTTCCACCAGACTCCATGTAAATAATCAGGACTTTTAGCGTGTATAGAGCCAGCATATCTCCACCAGACTCCATGTAAATAATCAGGATTTTTAGCGTGTATAGAGCCAGCATATCTCCACCAGACTCCATGTAAATAATCAGGACTTTTAGTGTGTATAGAGCCAGCATATCTCCACCAGACTCCATGTAAATAATCAGGATTTTTAGCGTGTATAGAGCCAGCATATCTCCACCAGACTCCATGTAAATAATCAGGACTTTTAGTGTGTATAGAGCCAGCATATCTCCACCAGACTCCATGTAAATAATCAGGATTTTTAGCGTGTATAGAGCCAGCATATCTCCACCAGACTCCATGTAAATAATCACAAAAAAATGTGTTGGCCCACCTATCTACAGCTAGGGGAGACCGTGATAAGCCCTATTTTAACAAACGGTGGCGTATCCCTTTAACTGAAAGAGAGACGGAGCAGGGACACCCTTCTACATACAGTATATTGTATAAAATAAAGCTGCATACTAAACTGGGCCTACAATAATGTGTGGGGCGGACATACATGTGGCACAATGAATCCTCAGGATTAACTCCATCTGTGCCATATCTTAGGGACTACCTTCCCTACAGGCCAGCAGGCCTGTCATCAGTGGGGATCCAGATTTGCTAATAATATGTTATATTCAAGTTAAGACTTTTAAATTTTTGGAAAAACGTTAAGAAATTATTATTATTACAATAATTTGGAGGGCCCCCTGCATTGACTCTGAGGCCCCCCTAGGGGTCTCGGACCCCCTGTTGAAGATCCCAGCTCTAGGTTTTGATATAAATGCAGATAAATGTAATTTAACCCTTGTGTGGTCCTTCGGGTCCCGTTTACCCGAAGGACCACACAAGGATTATGTACTTCCGTTTACTTTGTTGAGAATTGCTCTCTAAACCCTGTCTCTTGTAAAGTAAGTAAGTAAATTGTATTTCTAGAGCACATTTAAACACAGTTTCAGCTGACCAAAGTGCTGTACAAACGAGCACCAAGGTCCATTCGGGTCAACGGGACCCGAAGGACCACAAAAAGAAAATAGATTTTCTAATATTGCACCTGTCAATACAGAACAAAATATATTCTGTAGCCTGTTTCGCCGTCAATACTGCCGACGTTGTATCTGCTGCAATCAGATCAGTTTATAATCACGTCTAACATCGCATTTAATTTTATCAATTGGAAACCATGTGTCCAGACAAGGCTAGCAGCAGCAGCGTCAGACACCTTTCTGGTGTATAAAGACATAGAAAATGCCACGCAGCCGCCACACAGCCAGTGTGTAACCGGCCTAACCCTTTTGCAAGGCACTGTATCGGTGTCACATTCTCATTAGGGGCTGAGCCCCCCTTAAGGTCTGATCCTAGAACCGACCCTGCCAGCAGGCCTGTTCGGCGCTCTGCAGCTCCGTAAAATAAATAAAAAAAGGCATGCTGTGATTGCGATGGTGTCCGCTGGCTGCTTATGTTTTTATATTATAAAGTTATATTGCATTAGCTCTCCTATACATGTAGCCCATGTTATCCTCACAATAGAATATATACTGGGGTTTTTATTTTTGTAATAATTGATGCAACATATTATTAATGTCATGCAAATTAAGGCTTTTTTTTTGACACGAGAGAAACCACAAAATACTGAGAAAGACAGGAATACAATGTGTCTGTGTGTGAATGAGTGATGCAGTGTCACATGGGGAAGCGCACACACACACACACACACACACACACACACACACACACACACACACACACTCTGCAGCATAACGCTGATGTAGAAGTGTGTTCCCACCTGTTTCTGTGCTACATAGAGACGAGCAGACAGACATGCAGGTTTAAGGTGACCTCTACGTGAAGACACACACACACACACACACACACACACACACACACACACACACACACACACGCGTCTCATAACTCAGCTGTTCTTGCCGAAGCCATGACGGTGACCGACACACACACACACAGAGAGAGAGAGAGAGAGAGAGAGAGAGAGAGAGAGAGAGAGAGAGAGAGAGAGAGAGCATACTAACCTGGTGGCAACATCGTCCATACTTCAGTCTTCACACACACCGAGATAAATCCACATGTACGCTGAGTGTGTGTGTGTGTGTGTGTGTGTGTGTGTGTGTGTGTGTGTGTCTGTGTGTGTGTGTGTGTGTCAGCCGGCTGCTGAGACACTAGGGCAGCGAGCAACCAAGAGCTCTGTTAAACACTGCAACCTCGATTACTCTCTCTGCCAGCCGACTCTCTCTCTCTTCTCCCCCAGTCATCTCTGCCTCATCATCATCTCTCTCTCTCCTCCTCCTGCTGCTACTGCTGCTGCCTCTTCTCCCCTCTTTCCCTCCCTCCCTCCCTCTCTCTCTCTCCCTCTCTCTCCCATCCATCTTTTCTCACTCTATCCAAATCTATTTTCTCTCCTCGCTGGAAGCCAACCCTCCACTGGAATGGAAACTTACAGATTCATTTCTGCCTCTTAAAAAGACGAACACATCCAACAACCTCTAGGGCTGTCGATCGATTCGAATGGTTAGTCGCGATTATTCAGTCCTTCCAGAAAAATGCATTTTGAGTTTTTTTTGTGATTGTTGTGGGTAAAAATCCTTGATTATTATGCAGCATGTTTTCTTAACAAAATCCGATGGAATATGCTCTATATGATATTCGTGCAATTTTATGCGATGAAATTGCGGGAACTTGCAAAAACTGCAGTTTGATGAAAAAGAGAAAAATAAGTGATCCCCCCCTCCCCAACATCCTGCTTTTCGATGATGTTCACGTCGCGTAATTACATCACTTTATAACGTTCCCATGGTAACATGGGAAAATGGCTGCTCTTGTGTGAAGTAAACTAGGGCTGTGCTTGATTGAAGAAATTCTTAGTCGACTAACATTCGTCCAATTGTATCGATTAGTTGATTTAATCGACAGATCTGTATATCTGAGTTTCTCCACAAAGAGTCGTGCTAAAAGCACCACTTTAATTCTTGTGTTTACCAGAGATGTGCTCGTACGTTTCTTGGAAATGAGTCATTCAGCATGAAAAAAGCATCAGACATGACTAATGGACTAAAGAGATCTAAGTTGACTAAGACCAAAACCACCGATTAGTCAACTAATCCACTAAGAGGGAGAAAACCTAGAGTAAATGCAACATTTTCAACTTTATGTGTGACTTTTTTGCAACGAATATGCGGGGATTATGAAATCATGCAAGCCCTGCATATTTTGCGCGGAAATCTGCAATTTATGCAGCAAAAGTTCAGAGTATTTGAAAAAAGTAATTTGGCTGATTATGCATTGAATTATACGATCGCATAATCTCGTTTCTCTGGAGGGACTGATTAATCTCACACTATGAGGTTGTCTGTTACATGGACGGACAGTTTGGCTCGTGTGTGTATGTGTGTTGGTGTTGATGTTGATATTGACCAACTTATCTTGTTTATATGCTGATTTTGTCATTTATTTTTACATTTATAGTCAATTGTACTTGTTTTGGGCTAAACCTGTATGTACTATTATAATCTTTTCATCTTTTTAGGTGTGACATTGTACGATCTGTCCAGGGACAGAAGATGTTAAATAGCCTTTTGGCTAATTATGGCACATTTTACCATTTTTATATGTGTTATTAGTGTACATTGTCCCTGTTAAATAAACCTGAAATAAATAAATAGCTGCGTTGTAGTCAACCGAGACCAAGTCTTCACCAAAACCAGAGTGTATCGAGACCAAGACAAGGCCGAAGCTGCGTCTCACTTCTTTTATTTCCTCGCTCCAGAGTAAACTTTAGATTTAGACCTGCAGCGGCTGAAACAACAACTAATCAATGCTCCGGTCAGTTTTGTAATAGTATGACTTAGTCGCAGCTAGTACAACACAAATAAATGCTTGCTGTAACACAAGGGTGACAAAGACATATTTTGCTTAAATTTTTTTGACAAGTTAGATATGAAGATCAGTACTACTCTGTCTCTGCATTGAAGCCAGGAAGCAATGAGCTTAGTTTAGTTAAAGCGCCCATATTCTGCTCATTTTCAGGTTCATAATTGTATTTTAAGGTTGTACCAGAATAGATTTACATGGTTTAATTTTCTAAAAACACCATGTTTTTGTTGTACTGCACAGCTCTCTCTCACTGCTGCAGATCCTCTTTTCACCTGGTTTCTGTTTTAGCTACAGAGTGAGACCTCTTTTCATCTTCTTCTTCTGTACTATCTTTGATTGCACTCGCACATGCTCAGTAGCTCAGATGTAGAGCATGTCAGCTAGCTAACTCTAGAGACAGTAAAAGAAAGGCTGTTTCTCCAACTTTGGTCAGTTACAAGGCAGGATTAGTGTGTGTTGTAGCAGTGCTTTGCTATTGAGAACGACGTAGCATGCTAGAGTTAGCATGCTAACGCTACAAGCTAACGGTTGTGGTTAGCCAGCTCATTTCGGACTGTGACGTCACAGTCACAGTCGATGTTGACCAGCTCACCAGGAGACTGAAGGCAGGACACATTCAGAAACAATATTTCACTCAGAACACCATGGATGGATTTATTTCAAAGTTTGTATGTGTGTGGAAGCACCAGAGACACAAAAGAACACCCCAAATCACCAGAAAAAGTGATTCTTTTCATAATATGGGCACTTTAACGACTGGAACCCAAGGGAATCAGCTAGCCTTCTGTCCAGAGT
The DNA here is from genome assembly GCF_004354835.1 of Perca flavescens. Taxonomy (NCBI): domain Eukaryota; kingdom Metazoa; phylum Chordata; class Actinopteri; order Perciformes; family Percidae; genus Perca; species Perca flavescens. The sequence goes on along the minus strand of NC_041339.1, from coordinate 36,896,813 downwards.
TTAAAAATGTGCCGACCAGCACCTCTAAAGCTCCGAAATAGTTAAAGCACTTAACTATACCAACATAGCAACTGATGCTTTTGTAGCAAATCTCTGCTGACGGGTCCAAAAATCAGCAGAGAGGGCCACATATTATACATTTGGCCTCGTGTTCGGTTGAGCTGGATATTGTTCTTGCCCTCCTTCGTAAAAGCCGTGACAAAGCTCTTAATCCTGCCCCGAGGAGCAACAACGGCATCAAAAAAAGCGACAAAACCACTGAAAAAAAGCGCTTGAACCAGAAGTGGTTTTGGTCCTCCTTTTTGATGACCGTCTCAAAGCTCTTATGTGGATCACACCACCTTGCTTGCGCCCTAGATTGGTTCATCTATTGGTCCCTATTGGTCAGAAGCTGCTGCCCTTTCCTGATCTCTGAGGAGCTACGAGTGAGGAGGGAGGATGGATCTAAAGCTACCGAGACTTTGGGGGGCTGAGACCTAGACTTTGAGGGGTTGAGACCAAGACTTTGAGTGGTTGAGACTGAGGGGCTGAGACCGAGACTTTTGGGGGCTGAGCCCGAGACTTTGAGGGGTTGAGACCAAGACTTTAGGAGGGTTGAGACCAAGACTTTGAGGGGTTGAGACCGAGACTTTAGGGGTTGAGACCGAGACTTTAGGAGGGTTGAGACCAAAACTTTTGGGGGGTTGAGACCGAGACTTTGAGGGGTTGAGACCAAGACTTTGAGGGGTTGAGACCAAGACTTTGTGGGGTTGAGACCAAGACTTTGGGGGGTTGAGACCAAGACTTTGGGGGGTTGAGACCAAGACTTTAGGGGTTGAGACCGAGACTTTGGGGGGTTGAGACCAAGACTTTGAGGGGTTGAGACCAAGACTTTGAGGGGTTGAGACCAAGACTTTGGGGGGTTGAGACCAAGACTTTGGGGGGTTGAGACCAAGACTTTGGGGTGTTGAGACCGAGACTTTAGGAGGGTTGAGACCGAGACTTTAGGAGGGTTGAGACCGAGACTTTAGGAGGGTTGAGACCCAGACTTTAGGGGGGTTGAGACCGAGACTTTAGGGGTTGAGACCGAGACTTTAGGGGTTGAGACCGAGACTTTAGGAGGGTTGAGACCAAGACTTTAGGAGGGTTGAGACCAAGACTTTGGGGGGTTGAGACCAAGACTTTAGGGGTTGAGACCGAGACTTTAGGGGGGTTGAGACCAAGACTTTGAGGGGTTGAGACCAAGACTTTGGGGGGTTGAGACCAAGACTTTGGGGGTTGAGACCGAGACTTTAGGAGGGTTGAGACCGAGACTTTAGGAGGGTTGAGACCAAGACTTTAGGGGGGTTGAGACCGAGACTTTAGGAGGGTTGAGACCAAGACTTTAGGGGGTTGAGACCGAGACTTTTGGGGGGTTAAGACCAAGACTTTGAGGGGTTGAGACCAAGACTTTGAGGGGTTGAGACCAAGACTTTAGGGGTTGAGACCGAGACTTTGGGGGTTGAGACCAAGACTTTAGGGGTTGAGACCGAGACTTTAGGAGGGTTGAGACCAAGACTTTGGGGGGTGGAGACCAAGACTTTGAGGGGTTGAGACCAAGACTTTGGGGGGTTGAGACCAAGACTTTGAGGGGTTGAGACCAAGACTTTGGTGGGTTGAGACCAAGACTTTAGGGGTTGAGACCGAGACTTTAGGAGGGTTGAGACCGAGACTTTAGGAGGGTTGAGACCGAGACTTTAGGAGGGTTGAGACCAAGACTTTAGGAGGGTTGAGACCAAGACTTTAGGGGGTTGAGACCGAGACTTTAGGGGTTGAGACCAAGACTTTGGGGGGTTGAGACCAAGACTTTGGGGGTTGAGACCAAGACTTTGGGGGTTGAGACCAAGACTTTGGGGGGTTGAGACCAAGACTTTAGGAGGGTTGAGACCGAGACTTTAGGAGGGTTGAGACCGAGACTTTAGGAGGGTTGAGACCGAGACTTTAGGAGGGTTGAGACCGAGACTTTAGGAGGGTTGAGACCGAGACTTTAGGAGGGTTGAGACCGAGACTTTAGGAGGGTTGAGACCAAGACTTTAGGGGGGTTGAGACCGAGACTTTAGGGGTTGAGACCGAGACTTTGGGGGTTGAGACCAAGACTTTGGGGGGGTTGAGACCAAGACTTTAGGGGTTGAGACCGAGACTTTAGGAGGGTTGAGACCGAGACTTTAGGAGGGTTTAGACCAAGACTTTAGGGGGGTTGAGACCGAGACTTTAGGGGTTGAGACCGAGACTTTAGGAGGGTTGAGACCGAGACTTTAGGAGGGTTGAGACCAAGACTTTAGGGGGGTTGAGACCGAGACTTTTGGGGGGTTGAGACCAAGACTTTTGGGGGGTTGAGACCAAGACTTTAGGGGGGTTGAGACCGAGACTTTAGGGGTTGAGACCAAGACTTTGGGGGGTTGAGACCAAGACTTTGGGGGGTTGAGACCAAGACTTTGGGGGTTGAGACCAAGACTTTAGGGGTTGAGACCGAGACTTTAGGAGGGTTGAGACCGAGACTTTAGGAGGGTTGAGACCGAGACTTTAGGAGGGTTGAGACCAAGACTTTAGGGGGTTGAGACCAAGACTTTAGGGGTTGAGACCAAGACTTTAGGGGGGTTGAGACCAAGACTTTTGGGGGTTGAGACCGAGACTTTTGGGGGGTTGAGACCAAGACTTTGAGGGGTTGAGACCGAGACTTTAGGAGGGTTGAGACCGAGACTTTAGGAGGGTTGAGACCAAGACTTTAAGGGGGTTGAGACCGAGACTTTAGGAGGGTTGAGACCGAGACTTTAGGAGGGTTGAGACCAAGACTTTAGGGGGGTTGAGACCGAGACTTTTGGGGGGTTGAGACCAAGACTTTTGGGGGTTGAGACCAAGACTTTGAGGGGTTGAGACCGAGACTTTTGGGGGGTTGAGACCAAGACTTTGAGGGGTTGAGACCGAGACTTTAAAAGGGTTGAGACCAAGACTTTAGGAGGGTTGAGACCAAGACTTTGGAGGGTTGAGACCAAGACTTTTGGGGGGTTGAGACCGAGACTTTTGGGGGGTTGAGACCAAGACTTTGAGGGGTTGAGACCGAGACTTTAGGGGGTTGAGACCGATTAACACATAAATCAGTCAATGCACAGACAGTTTAGTGACCTCCCTGCAGTTGTGATCTTGAACTAAAAACCCAGAGCCCTCTTGATCTGAGACCGAGACAGACCGGTTCAAAGTGTCAATAAAAACCCGGACCAAGACCAGTCTCGCTGTTGTTGACAATTTGGGCGCTTTTACCGAAGTTAGTCTGGTTTTCAAAGTTTTCTTTTCTGTTTATCGTTTTTTGGGTATACCGAACTTACATCTTCAGTTATGTCTGAACCCTGTTTCAAGACACACACACACACAAGTCTGTATTACTATCTTTATGGGGACTTGTGATTGACATAATGCATTCCCTAGCCCCTTACCCTAACCTTAACCATCACAACTAAATGCCTAACCTTAACCCTTACCCTAACCTTAACCATCACAACTAAATGCCTAACCTTAACCCTTACCCTAACCTTAACCATCACAACTAAATGCCTAACCTTAACCCTTACCCTCACCTTAACCATCACAACTAAATGTCTAACCTTAACCCTTACCCTAACCTTAACCATCACAACTAAATGTCTAACCTTAACCCTTACCCTAACCTTAACCATCACAACTAAATGCCTAACCTTAACCCTTACCCTCACCTTAACCATCACAACTAAATGCCTAACCTTAACCCTTACCCAAACCTTAACCATCACAACTAAATGCCTAACCTTAACCCTTACCCTCACCTTAACCATCACAACTAAATGCCTAACCTTAACCCTTACCCTCACCCTAACCATAACCTAATTCTAACCCTAATACTAAAACCAAGTCTTAACCCTCAAACAGCCCTTTAAACTTGTGGGACCAGCATTTTGTCCCCACAAAGCTGTCGGGACCCCACAAGTATACTGTAGTCCCCGGTTTTGGAACCCCACGAATATAGTAAAACAGGTAAACACACACACACACACACACACACACACACACACACCCAAATGCTCTGGGTCACGGCTTTAAAAACACATTTCTTTGAAGATTAATACAGCACACAAAAAAAACCCGATGCAATCAATACAGACATGATGATTGTGTGCGTTTGTGTGGAGGATAGGGACAGGAAACAGAGATGGAGCTAATCTGCATCTCACACACACACACACACAGACACACACACACACACACACACACACACACACAGACACACACACAGACACACACACACACACAAATTCAAAGTGGTGCGATCTGCGGGGAGCTGATGCCGGCAGCCAACTGTTCTGTTATGATAGCTTATTGATCCAACACACAAACACAGACACACACACACAAACACACACACACACACACACACACACAAACAACACACACACACACACACACACACAGCGTCCAGAGACCAGCAGGAGTGGTGTGTGTCTCTCCCTCCTGATGGTCTCTGGACAGTGTGTGTGTGAGAGTACATAAGAGTGTGTATGTGTGCGTGTCTGTGTGTCTCTGTATGATGTGTGTGTACACGTGTGTGTGTGTGTGTGTGTGTGTGTGAGTGTGTGTCTCTGTATGATGTGTGTGTCCATGTGTGAGTGTGTGTGAGTGTGTGTGTTGAACTGGTTCCCAGCAGCAGTGGGCCGACTGACAGACTCATTTAATTACGACTCTCTGAAATGTGTCCAGCAGGACCGGTCTGAACATTCACAACATTGGGAGGTTGGGAGTTATGTTAAATTATATTATATTATGGTAAATTATATAATATTATATTATGTTAAATTATATTATGTTATATTATTTTATGTTATGTTAAATTATATTATGTTAAATGATATTATGTTATATTATGTTATGTTATATTATGTTATATTATGTAAAATTATATTATGTTATGTTATATTATAATATATTATGTTATACTATATTACAGGGATGGCGAACCTGTGGCTCTTGAGCCGTATGTGGCTCTTTGCCTGCTCCTTTGAGGCCCTGTGTACTGTGTTATTGGTGAATTTTATTTTTTTTGTATGCATCTGCCAATACATTTGCCAATTATTTTTAAAATAAAAAATAATGCAGCAGAGTGTTTTTATGGACAGATTCTGCAACCTGAGGAAAAACAGCTTCCTGATTAACCCTTTCACTGCTGAATCAGACTGTGTGAAAGCCCCTCTAGTGACAAATGAGTGAAAGAGTTGCTTCGAGTGGCCACAGCCGAGTAAGACCAGACCTTAAAAGGAGTGTGGATAACAAAAACTGCTATGTATTATCATTATTATTATCATCATTAGATCTGGAAGTCACTGTTGCTGTTGTAATGTGGACATGCATGTGTTGTGTGGCACAATATAAGTTATATTATATTATGTTATATTATAATATATTATGTTATGTTATATTATATTAAATTATGTTATATTATGTTATATTAAGTTATAAAATATTAGGTTATATTATATTAGGTTATATTATATTATATTATGATATGATATTTTATATTATGTTAGGTTATATTATATTATGTTATATTATGTTAAATTATATTATGTTATATTATATTAAATTATGTTATATTATGTTATGTTATATTATTTTATGTTATATTATAATATATTATATTATGTTATGTTATATTATATTAAGTTATATTCTAATATATTATGTTATGATATGTTATATTATGTTATATTATGTTATGTTATGTTATATTATGTTATATTATGTTATGTTATACTATATTATGTTATATTGTATTATATTATATTATTCACGGAAGCTGTGTTAATCAAAATCAGAATCACAAGATTTGTGAAAATGCAGAATGAAATTCTTCAACGTGAATCTAAAAAGGAAAGAAATACAATACAGTCATAACTAGAAAGGAAAATACACACTAAGAGTACTAGCACATAGTCAGTAAGGTGTCTGCGTGTGTGTCTCTGCGTGTGTGTGTGTCTGTGTGTCTCTGTGTATGTGTGTGTGTCAGTCTGTGTGTGTGTGTGTCTATGTGTGTGTGTCTGCGTGTGTCTCAGTGTGTGTGTCTGTGTATGTGTGTGTCTGTGTCTGTCTGTGTGTGTGTGTCTCAGTGTGTGTGTCTGTGTGTCTGTGTGTGTGTCTGTGTATGTGTGTGTCTGTGTCTGTCTGTGTGTGTGTCTCAGTGTGTGTGTCTGCGTGTGTCTCAGTGTGTGTGTCTGTGTTTCTGCATGTGTCTGTGTGTCTCGGTGTGTGTGTGTATCTCTGTGTGTGTGTGTCTGCGTGTGTCTCAGTGTGTGTGTCTGTGTGTGTCTGTGTCTCTGCATGTGTCTGTGTGTCTCTGCGTGTGTGTGTATCTCTGCGTGTGTGTGTCTGCGTGTGTCTCAGTGTGTGTGTCTGTGTGTGTGTCTGTGTGTGTGTCTGTGCATGTGTCTGTGTGTCTCGGTGTGTGTGTCTGTGCATGTGTCTGTGTGTCTCGGTGTGTGTGTGTGTGTGTCAGTGTGTATCTCTGTGTGTGTGTCTGTGTTTCTGCATGTGTCTGTGTGTCTCGGTGTGTGTGTGTGTGTGTCAGTGTGTATCTCTGTATGTGTGTCTGCGTGTGTCTCAGTGTGTGTGTCTGCGTGTGTCTCAGTGTGTGTGTCTGTGTCTCTGCATGTGTCTGTGTGTCTCGGTGTGTGTGTGTGTGTGTCAGTGTGTGTCTGTGTGTATCTCTGTGTGTGTGTCTGCGTGTGTCTCAGTGCGTGTGTCTGTGTGTCTCTGTGTGTGTGTTTGTATCTGTGTGTGTGTGTGTGTGTGTGTGTGTGTGTGTCTCTGTGTGTGTGTGTGTGTGTCTCTGTGTGTGTGTGTGTGAGTTCAGTGTGCTTATGTTCTGCTGACCAATCAGATTAAAATGTGCACCTCTACACACAATTCGCTGCTGCTGAGTTATTAGTATTTCTATCAGAAAATAAAATGAAATAACTTTGAAGTGGCCTTGGCCCCGATGGTTGCTAGGAAACGACCCAAACAAAGACCTGGCGCCTAAACAAATGAAGTAAACAATATAGTCATAAATCATAAATAGAAAGAAATATATATATATATATATATATATATATATATATATATATATATATATATATATATATATATATATACTTGTGTGCAGGCGAGGACCTCACTGGTGCCTCTAAAGATGAGAGGGTCAGAGGACTGAACACATTAACAGGGACAATATGAGGAGGACCACACACACACACACACACACACACACACAGAGACACACAGAGACACACACACACACATAGATACACAAACACACGCACACACACACACACACACACAAAGACACACACTTTTCTATTTCTATTCTATACTTTCTATTTTCTATTTTCTATTTACTATTTAC
>NC_041339.1:36879393-36881893 GCF_004354835.1 Perca flavescens | reverse complement strand
ATGAGGACAAAGACAATACGCGGGATCACCTTACTACACTACACTGCTACTTAGCATTAGCTGTCCTAGAGTCTAGAGTCTAGGTACTGTCAGGACCCTCATACTCTGCTTCTGACTGGCTAGTAGTCCTTACCTAGGTACTGTCAGGGCACGCCCTCATACTCTGCTTCTGACTGGCTAGTAGTCCTTACCTAGGTACGGTCAGGACCCTCATACTCTGCTTCTGACTGGCTAGTAGTCCTTACCTAGGTACGGTCAGGACCCTCATACTCTGCTTCTGACTGGCTAGTAGTCCTTACCTAGGTACGGTCAGGACCCTCATACTCTGCTTCTGACTGGCTAGTAGTCCTTACCTAGGTACTGTCAGGGCCCTCATACTCTGCTTCTGACTGGCTAGTAGTCCTTACCTAGGTACTGTCAGGGCACGCCCTCATACTCTGCTTCTGACTTGCTAGTAGTCCTTACCTAGGTACTGTCAGGACCCTCATACTCTGCTTCTGACTGGCTAGTAGTCCTTACCTAGGTACTGTCAGGACCCTCATACTCTGCTTCTGACTTGTTAGTAGTCCTTACCTAGGTACTGTCAGGGCCCTCATACTCTGCTTCTGACTGGCTAGTAGTCCTTACCTACTACTGAGAATGTGCGACACCCAACAAAGATGGACCAGAAGTGAGATGCCTCACTCTGTAGCTAAAACAGAGCTCAACACACAGGGAGAAAAGAGGAGCTGCAGCAATGCGCAGTACAACAAAAGCATAGTATGAACACTTTAACTATCTTATAATTAATTTATTATTATTCATTTATTTGTTTCTGTTAAAGAATCTGTCAGAGACTTTAGTTTACGTTGGTTTTAACTGTTCAGTTAAAACATATATATTTTTTTATTGGCACTTTTTTTGTCACATCTGCAGTTATAATTAAGAGTCAATTCTTACAAAATGAGAAACTTAAAACAACAAATGAAAGCAGCTTTAACTGCAGCTAAGCCTGAATAGCAAAGACTGTGAGAGAAGTTTAAACATTTAAAGAAATCACACTCCTGATCATTTTAAAATCTCTACATTAAAACTTCCACAACCACAAATCAGCGACCGTATTTCACCCGACATTTAAGATTCAAATTCTCTCTTTTTTCGACCGAAACGCAGTGTTTACAGACAAGGAGAGTCTTAAATCACAAGAGATCCCACTACTTTTTTTGTGGGGGGTTGTTGAGATCTCCAACTATCTAGAGAGGTCCCGGGACACGTCTGCATGGATCGAAAAGAGACAAATAACTTGAGGAAAAAACTCCCAAAAAAAGCGACAAAATCCCTGAAATAAATCCAGCAAAAGACGTCCTAAATACTTTCAATAAAAGGCGATAAAAACTTTGAAAGAAGCAACGAAAACTTCAACAACGACAAAAACATCTGAAAAAAAGAGACACAAAACCTTAAAAAAACGAAAAAATAACCTTAAAAAAAAATGTTAAAACTCCAAAAAGTGTAAACAAAATAAAAATAAAAGCTTTAAAAAAAAAGTGTCAAAAAGGTCAATAAAAAAAGTCAAATGCTGAAAGGATTTATAGTGGAAAATAACGTAGAAAAAAACAGCGCATTTGAATGAAATATTATTTGATACGATGGCAGCCTTTGGGCTACTGGGTTGTTAGATTTACTCGCCTGACGTGGGCCTTTGGGCAACGCCTTCTACGAGCCTTTTGGAGACGATGATCGGGCTTTTTGGCAACAGGGCCTTTTGGAGACGCCGTTTGGGCCTTTCGGCGACGCCAATCGGGCCTTTCGGCAACGATGATTGGGCCTTTTGGAGACGCTGATTGGGCTTTCGGGCGATGCTGATTGGGCCTTTTGGGAGGCGCTGATCGGGCCTTTCGGCGACGATGATCGGGCCTTTTGGAGACACTGATTGGGTCTTTTGGAGACAATGATTGGGCCTTTTGGAGACACCGATCGGGCCTTTTGGAGACACCGATCGGGCCTTTTGGAGACACCGATCGGGCCTTTCGGCGACGATGATTGGGTCTTTTGGAGACAATGATTGGGTCTTTTGGAGACGATGATCGGGCCTTTCAGCGATGATGATTGGGTCTTTTGGAGACAATGATTGGGCCTTTTGGAGACAATGATTGGGTCTTTTGGAGACACTGATTGGGTCTTTTGGAGACACCGATTGGGCCTTTTGGAGACGCTGATCGGGCCTTTCGGCGACGATGATTGGGCCTTTTGGAGACACTGATTGGGCCTTTTGGAGACAATGATTGGGTCTTTTGGAGACACTGATTGGGTCTTTTGGAGACACCGATTGGGCCTTTTGGAGACAATGATTGGGTCTTTTGGAGACACTGATTGGGTCTTTTGGAGACAATGATTGGGTCTTTTGGAGACAATGATTGGGCCTTTTGGAGACACTGTTTGGGCCTTTTGGCGACGATAATTGTTGAACGCTGCTCATTTGTCTGCAGCTCATTGTGTTAAAAACATCCTGAAGAAATCG
>NC_041339.1:36861893-36866893 GCF_004354835.1 Perca flavescens | reverse complement strand
TTTTATATAGACCTTAGTGGTCCCCTAATACTGTATCTGAAGTCTCTTTCATATAGACCTTAGTGGTCCCCTAATACTGTATCTGAAGTCTCTTTTATATAGACCTTAGTGGTCCCCTAATACTGTATCTGAAGTCTCTTTTATATAGACCTTAGTGGTCCCCTAAAACTGTATCTGAAGTCTCTTTTATATAGATCTTAGTGGTCCCCTAATACTGTATCTGAAGTCTCTTTTATATAGACCTTAGTGGTCCCCTAATACTGTATCTGAAGTCTCTTTTATATAGACCTTAGTGGTCCCCTAATACTGTATCTGAAGTCTCTTTTATATAGACCTTAGTGGTCCCCTAATACTGTATCTGAAGTCTCTTTTATATAGACCTTAGTGGTCCCCTAAAACTGTATCTGAAGTCTCTTTTATATAGACCTTAGTGGTCCCCTAATACTGTATCTGAAGTCTCTTTTATATAGAACTTAGTGGTCCCCTAATACTGTATCTGAAGTCTCTTTTATATAGAACTTAGTGGTCCCCTAATACTGTATCTGAAGTCTCTTTTATATAGACCTTAGTGGTCCCCTAATACTGTATCTGAAGTCTCTTTTATATAGACCTTAGTGGTCCCCTAATACTGTATCTGAAGTCTCTTTTATATAGACCTTAGTGGTCCCCTAATACTGTATCTGAAGTCTCTTTTATATAGAACTTAGTGGTCCCCTAATACTGTATCTGAAGTGTCTTTTATATAGAACTTAGTGGTCCCCTAATACTGTATCTGAAGTCTCTTTTATATAGACCTTAGTGGTCCTCTAATACTGTATCTGAAGTCTCTTTTATATAGACCTTAGTGGTCCTCTAATACTGTATCTGAAGTCTCTTTTATATAGAACTTAGTGGTCCCCTAATACTGTATCTGAAGTGTCTTTTATATAGAACTTAGTGGTCCCCTAATACTGTATCCGAAGTCTCTTTTATATAGACCTTAGTGGTCCCCTAATACTGTATCTGAAGTCTCTTTTATATAGGCCTTAGTGGTCCCCTAATACTGTATCTGAAGTCTCTTTTAGACCTTAGTGGTCCCTAATACTGTACAGCTGGTACCTCCAGGATCTTGTCTCCGGTCTTCAGACACCGAGTTTTGGCAGCAGGACTGTTCTTTAAGACCTGCTTGATGAAGATCCCCTTCAGCTCCTCTCCGTTCCTCAGACGCTTGATCACATGATGCCCTCCGACGATGCTCAGACCCAAAGACTGGCCTTCCTCGGGCCACACCTCCACCCTGCAGGGAAACACACACACACACTCCTTATTACCCCAAATACCCCACAGAACCACACCTCCACCCTGCAGGGCGCGTGTACACACACACACACACACACACACACACACACACCTTATTACCCCAAATACCCCACAGAACCACACCTCCACCCTGCAGGGCACACACACACACACACCTTATTACCCCAAATACCCCACAGAACCACACCTCCACCCTGCAGGGCACACACACACACACACACACACACACACACACACACACACACACACACACACACACACACACACACACACACTCCTTATTACTCCCCTTATTTCAGTATTAATACATCAGAGATTTTCTTTCATTTTTTACTTTATGTTCCACCCAGATCACTAATGTCCTGCAATGCCGCTTTCTCTTTTACATGTTCCTGTGGCGGTAGGCACTACAATACCCATGATGCAATGTGTTGTTATGAGCGTCCGTCTCATACATCATAACATGGTTTCGGGGGTGTTACCTGGGGGGTCCCCAGTGACTGAAGGCAGGAGTTTCCTCTCCCTCCCCATCTTCTCTTTCAGGAAGATCACTGTAAATACACACACACACACACACACACACACACACACACACACACACACACACACAGTGACACAAAGACACAGACAGACACACACCAACAGTGAAACACACACAAACACACGCACACAAACAATGACACGAAGACACGGACATACACACACAAATACACACACGCACACACAAACAGTGACATACACACACACACACACACACACACACACAAACACACACACACAAACAATGACACAAAGACACACACACACACAAATACACACACGCACACAGTGACACAAAGACAGAAACACACACACACACAAACAGTGACACACACAAACACACGCATACAAACAGTGACACAAAGACACAGACACACACACACAAAGACACACACACACACAAACAGTGACACACACAAATACACACACACACACACACAAACAGAGACACACAGACACACAGACACACACACACAGTGAGACAAAGACACACACATACACAAACACACACACAGTGACACAAAGACACAGACACACACACACAAACATACACAAACAGTGACACACACAAACACACACACACACCCACAGTGACACAAAGACACACACAAACACATACACAGAGTGACAAACACACACATACACACACACAAACAGAGACACACACAAACAGTGACACACACACAAACACACAAACAGTGACACAAAGACACACACAGACACACACAAACACACAGTGACAAAATACACACACACACACACACACACACACACACACAGCATTAGGTCCAGATTTCTGCAGCGGCCGCTCTGATTGGCTGCAGGTGAAGCCGGTTTGAAGGGATACAGCTAAGGCGACGACGCTTAAGTTTGGGAAAAAGATGGTGGTTTGAATTAAAACACGCCCGTAGGACGAACACATGTTTCCTGGGTGAAAGTAGTTGGTATTATTATTATTATTATTATTATTATTATTATTATTATTATTATTATTATATTAAATTTTGCAATGTTTTGCGATACTGTTGCGTAACTTCCAGCCGTTGCTGTATCCCTTCTAGTCACAGACGTGATGTTAAGTCTCCTACCCGTGGCCTCTTCTGATTGGTACAGAGGCTCCACCCTGGCTCCGCCTCTTCCGTCTCTCTGTACCAATCACCCTGACAGACCTACACGGGAAGAAAACAACAAAATGTTTACATCCACATTGTGTCTCTCGCCAGATTCACCTAAAAACATCTCATCTTTTCTCAGATACAGTATTAGGGGACCACTAAGGTCTATATAAAAGAGACTTCAGATACAGTATTAGAGGACCACTAAGGTCTATATAAAAGAGACTTCAGATACAGTATTAGGGGACCACTAAGGTCTATATAAAGAGACTTCAGATACAGTATTAGGGGACCACTAAGGTCTATATAAAAGAGACTTCAGATACAGTATTAGGGGACCACTAAGGTCTATATAAAAGAGACTTCAGATACAGTATTAGGGGACCACTAAGGTCTATATAAAGAGACTTCAGATACAGTATTAGGGGACCACTAAGGTCTATATAAAAGAGACTTCAGATACAGTATTAGGGGACCACTAAGGGCCACTAAACTTCTGTTTTATATTTGAAAATTTCTTTTGTGTCTTTCAATTTCTTTCTCTCTAACACACACACACACACACACACACACACACACACACACACACACACACACAGGCGCGCACACACACACACGCTCGCATGTGCGCGCACGCACACACACACACACACACACACACACACACACACACACGTTATGTCTAAAATGAATTTTTCAACACTTTTCAACAATCATACAATTCATATTGACAGACAACATCTTAATTTATGGTCTTTAATTTTAAGATTTTTCCATATTTTTATTTTTGCCATAATTCTATTGTTGTGAATTAAGTTAATTAATTTAGTTTGATTTTTGCATGAGTGAATGTTTTTGACAGCTGACAGAGAGTTCATTTCTAGGACTTTAAAAAGCTCCGAAAGTTTAGAATGATAGATGTGAACCACCAGAGGGCTCCAGAGGACTGAGAAACAACAGCAGGAGAAGAGAGAAGAGAACAGGACGGTAGACTAAGTATATTTACTCAAGTACAATGTTTGAGGGACTTTATTTGAGTGTTTCCATGTTTTTCTACTTTCTACTAAATATAGAAGTATAAAAAAGCGTCAAAAAAGTCGACCAATAGCAAAAAAAAAAGTTTCAAAAGTTTTAAAAGTAGCGTAAAAACAAGTATCTAAAGGGTGGAAAAATGGCAAAAAACGTCTTAAGACCGACAAAAGTGTCAAAAAAAAACACACACACACACACACACACACACACACACATACAGAGACACAGACAGATACAAGGAGACACACAGACACATACAGAGAGACACACACACACAGATACAAGAGAAAGAGACACAAAGAGACACACACACACACATACATACAAAGAGACACACAGACACATACAGAGACACACACAGATACAAGGAGACACACAGACACATACAGAGAGACACACACACACAGATACAAGAGAAAGAGACACAAAGAGACACACACACAGACACACACACACACACACACGGATACAAAGAGACAGACACATACAGAGACACACACACACACACACACACACACACACACACATATACAAGAGAAAGAGACACAAAGAGACATACGCATACTGACACATACACACACACACATATACACAGTGACACAAAGACAGACACACACACACAGAGACACACACACAGAGACACAAAGACCATCACACACAAACACAGAGAGACACACGTACACAAACACACTCAGTAACACAAAGACAGACAAACACACACAGAGACACACAGAGAAACACACGTACACACACAGTGACACGTACACAAACACACACACAGTGACACAAAGACACACACACACACACACACACACACACAGAGACACACACACAGAGACACACGTACACAAACACAGTGACGAAAGACACACACACACAGAGAGAGACACACGTACACACACACACACACACACACACACAGTGACACAAAGACACACACACACAAACGCACACACACAGTGACACGTACACAAACACACACAGTGACACAAACACACACACACACACACACAC